>NC_057420.1:7088355-7229808 GCF_019320065.1 Cervus canadensis
TGGTGTTACAAAGATTCTGACATGACTGAGCGACTGAACTGAACTGAACTGATTTAATCCATTTGGATTTTTTTTTTTAATTGTGTTAAAAAGTGTTCTAGCTTTACTTTTTTACAGGCGGTTGACCAGTTTTCTAAGCACCACTTGTTAAAGAGTTTGTCTTTTCTCCATTGTATACTTTTACCTTCTTTGTTAAAGATAAGGTGAAGTCAAGAAGGTTTGTACTCCAGTTCCATTAGTCTTCTTTAAGTTTTCTTTGACTGTTTGAGGTTTTCTATGTTTCCGTTCAAATTGTGAAGTGATTTAGTCTAGTTTTGTGAAAAATACCGTTGGTAGATTGATAGGGGTTGTGTTCCATCTACAGATTGTTTTGACTAGTATACTCATGTTCACTATATTGATTCTTCCAATCCATGAACATGGTTTATTTCTCCATCTATTTGTGTTATCTTTGATTTCTTTTATCAGTGTATTATAGCTTTCTGTGTATAGATATTTTGTTCCTTTAGGTAAATTTATTTCTAAGTATTTTATTATTTTCATTACAATGGTGAATGGGGTTGTTTCCTTAATTTATTTTCTTGTTTTGTTTTTTTTCACTGAAGACCAGAAACTACAAAATTCCTAGAGGAAAACATAGGAAAAACACTCACCAAAATAAATTACAACAGGATCCTCTATGGCTCACCTCCAGAATGATGGAAATAAAAGCAAAAATAATCAAATGAGACCTGTTAAACTTAAAAGCTTTGGCACAACGAAAGAAACTATAAACAAGGTGAAAAGACAATCTTCAGAATGGGAGAAAATAATAGTAAATGAAGCAATTGACAAAGAGTTAATCTCAAAATGATACAAGCGACTTCTGCAGCTCAATTCCAGAAAAATAAGCAACCCGATCAAAAAATGGGCCAAAGAAATAAACACACATTTCTCCAAAGAAGACAAACAGAAGGTTAACAAACATGAAAAGATGCTCAACATTACACATTATCAGAGAAAGGCAAGTCAAAACCACAATGACATACCATCTCACACCAGTCAGAATGGCTGCTATCCAAAAGTCTACAAACAATAAATGTTGGAGAGGGTGTGGAGAAAAGGGAACACTCTTACACTGTTGGTGGGAATGCAAACTGGTACAGCCACTATGGGGAAGAGTGTGGAGATTCCTTAAAATACCTGGATATAGAACTGCCATATGACCCAGCAATCCCACTGCTGGGAATATACATTGAGGAAACCAGAACCGAAACAAACAGGTGTGCCCTAATGTTCATCACAGCACTGTTTATAATAGCCAGGACATGGAAGCAACCTAGATGTCCATCAGCAGACAAATGGATAAGAAAACCTTGGTACATAGACATAATGGAATATTACTCAGCCATTAAAATGAATACATTTGAATCCATTCTAATGAGATGGATGAAACTGGAGCCTATTATACAGAGTGAAGTAAACCAGAAAGAAAAACACCAATACAGTATACTAATAGATGCATATGGAATTCCAAAAGATGGTAAGATAACCCTATATGCCAGACAGCAAGAGAGACGCAGACGTACAGAACAGTCTTCTGGACTCTGTGGCAGAAGCGGAGGGTAGGATGACTTGAGAGAATAGCACTGAAACATGTATATTATAATATGTGAAACAGATCACCAGTCCAGGTCCGATGCATGAGACAGGGTGCTCAGGACTGGTGCACTGGGATGACCCAGAGGGATGGGATGGGGAGGACAGTGGGAGGGGGGCTCAAGATGGGGAACACACGTACACCCATGGCTGATTCATGTGAATGTATAGAAAAAAAAACACTACATATTTTAAATTAGCCTCCAATTAAAATAAATAAATTAAATTTAAAAAAATCTTTTCTGTTTTTTCATTGATTGTGTATATGAATGTAAGGGTTTACTGTGTATTAATTTTATATCCTGAAACATTGAGTTATTAATCATTAGCTTTAGTTATTTTCTGGTGGTGTCTTTAGGGTTTTCTATGTGATGGATCACATCTGCAGTAAATTGTGAGACTTTAATTTCTTCTTTTCCAATCTGGAATCATTTTATTCCTTTATTTATTTTTCTTCTATGCTGGCTGTGACTAGGACTTCCAAAACTCTGATGAATAGCAGTGATGAGAGTGAACACCCTTGTCTTTTTACTGATTTTAGAGGAAAAACTTTCAATTTTTCACCAGTGAGGAAAATATTTGCTGTGCGTTTGTTGTGTTTGGCTTTTATTATGTTTGAATATGTTCCTTCTCTCCCTGCTTCCTGAAGGATTTTTATATCATAGGTGGATGTTGGATTTTGTCAAAGTATTGTCTGCCTCTATTGAGATAATCATATGGTTTTTAATCTTTCAATTTGTTAATATGGTGTATCACATTGATAGATTTGTGATGTTGAAGAATCCTTGCATCCCACTTGGCCATGGTGTCTGATCATTTAAATATGTTGTTGGATTCTGTTTGCTGGAATTTTGTTAATGATTTTAGCATTTATGTTCATCAGTGACATTGGCCTGTAGTTTTATATTTCTGTGGCATCTTTGGTTTTGGTATTACAGTGATGGTGGCATTGTAAAATTAGTTTGAGAATTAACCTTTCTCTGCCATTTTCTGGAAGAGTATACACAGGATAAGAGTTAGCTCTTCTTTAGATTTTTGATAGAATTCATCTGTGAAGCCATTTGGTCTTGGGCTTTTGTTAATTGGAAGATTTCTTATTACAGCTTTGTTTCTATGCCTGTGATGGGTCTGTTAAGATTTTCTATTTCTTCCTGATTCAGTTTTGGAAAATTATACTTTTCCAAGAATGTCTCCATTTTTTCAACCTGACCATTTTATTGGGATATAATTGCTCACAGTGGTCTCTTATGATCTTTTGTATTTCTGTGTTGTCTGCTGTGATTTCTCCATTTTCATTTCTGATTTATTGATTTGACTATTTTCCCATTTCTTTCTTGATGAGTCTGGCTAATGTTTGTCTATTTTATTTATCGTCTCAGAGAACCAACATTAAGTCTTTGTGATTTTTGCAATAGTCTCCTTTTCTTTTTCATTGATTTCTGTGAGGACTTTTATGGTTTCCTTCCTTCTACAAACTTTGCATTAAACAAAGTTTATTTATTTCAGGATGGTGGGAGACGTGTACACGCTTGGCAATTCATGTAGATATATGGCAAAAGCCACCACAATATTTTGAAGTAAGTAGCCTCCAATTAAAATAAATTTTACAAAAAGGAATAATAAAGAACTAACTTTTTTAGTAAACTAAAAAGTGATTATAGTAAAAATATATCTGGTAATTTCTCTGGAACTGTGGTGGGCAGTGTGGAGTCAGTCCAGTATCAGATAGTTCCTTGTTCTGGTTTGGGCTTGTTCTCAAGTTCCATAGGTGTCTCTAAAAGACACAGTTTCCTGTATTAAATGTAGGCTTTTAATCTCTTGCACTTGTCACTTCCAGAGCAGTTCCTCCTCCATTTCTTATTTTGGCTACCTCTGTTCACAAGTCTCCTCAGTTACATGGTTCAAAATAGCCTGGAGTTAAAACTCCTCTCCAGGCCCTCCCCACCATTCTATGCAAAACAAAGAACTCTCTCACTCAAAGAAAAAATGGACATTAAGGTTGATTATGCCCAGTTCCCAGCCGGTCCAGCCTCTGGCTGATCTCCAAACTTCCTTTCCCCAGCCCTTTAAGAGATAACTACTCCGAACAACCTTGGAGAAGAACAGGCCTCCTTAAGACAGTAACTTTTCACATACATGCCTATATATACTTACTCTTTTCTTGGGTAAGTGCAGCAGCTTGCTAATCTGACTGCTGCCCCTTCTCACCTCATTAAAGGTGATCTGTTCCTCTAAACTATCAGTCTCTCTCTTTTTCTGAACCTCACCTTCTCTAACTCCCTTACCTTACAGTAAAGGTGGCCACTAACTTAGGCTCACTTGTTCAGTTGTGTTTTGGGGAGGAAGGGACACAGCAAATACTACTTGCATGTGTGGGGAGTGCTCACAGTGGATAGCCCACACTGGGTTTGCCACAACCCAAGTGGAATGTGCTTCCTGGATCTGCACTGCTCAGTCTCCAGGATGCTTTGCATGATCACCATCCCAAGTGGGCCCTGCATTTCATGCAGTTCCCAGGATTATTTTGATCATGTTCTCAGGTGCTCTGCAGGGGTACAGACCCAGATCGGCTGTGTACTTTGTGCCCTTCCCAGGTTTGAGCTGCTCAGGTGACAGGGTGTTCTTTGAGCACACTGTCCATTGTGGGTCATGCATCTTACTCACATGCCTGGTCCAGCTGCTCACTTGGCCCGGTGCACTGAGAGAGCACAGTCCCAAGTGTGCCATGTGTCTCATCTGGGGAGCTGATCTCAGGCTGTGATACTCCTGGCTGATGTCAAACAATCCAGGATCCCAGGAAAACGGGTTAGCAATTGGGAGCCTGTTGAGAATTTGGTGGAAGATGCAGTCTTTGGGGTCAAGATTGCAGCAGCCCCTTGCCTTCCATCTTTTGCTGTCACTCTCCTGCCTCTCTGTCTTTGGTGAGGGAGGTTCCTATATGTCAGGCAGCACTGACTTGCTCTCCTTTGGTATCTCCTCAACCTTTTGTTCTGTGAATGTGCCAGGGATTAGAGCCTTTAATGGGAAAAGTCTTCTTCTTCTTCTTTTTTTTTTTTTTGGTCTCTCTGGCAATCCCAAGGTTCGGATTGCTATCTCACATCAGTTCCCTCAGAGTGTCCTCAACAATAAAATCAATAAACAATAAAATCAATAAACAATAAAATGATTGACATTCAACCCAGTCCTTATCTTAAGGGCCAATAATGCACCCCATGGCTTCTTGCCCAGCCCCCACTCACTGGTAGCAGACACAAGCATTCTGGCCACTTCGCTGCTGGTCATTACCGTTAAGCGCATATTCTGTGAGCTTCACCCCACTCCTTGTTATATTGACCTCTGAGATTCCAAAACTCTCACAGACATGCATGTGAGAGGGTTTCCTACTGTGTGAAAACTTATCCTTCATGATTCCCTCTTCAGAAAAAGTCTCCAACCGCAAATCATTTGTCTCTGTTTTTGTCTTTTATATTTTGCCCTACCTAATCCTGAAGAGATTGGGCTGCCTGTCTTGGTGTTGATGTCCTATGTCAGTGTTTAGAAGTTGTTATGTGGAGGTTCCTCAGCATTCAAAAGATCTTTTGATGAATTTTTGGGGAGAAAGTAGCCTCTCCATACTATTCTTCTGCCATCTTAGGACCACCCCTATAATGTTCTCTTATGATTGTATTTCTGTGTTGTTTGTTATGAATTCTCCATTTCCACTTCTAATTTTATTGAGTTGACTCTTCTCCCTTTTTTTATTGAAGGGTCTGGCTCAGGATTTGTCTCTTTTGTTTATCTACTCAAATAAATAGTTTTATTGATTTTTCTGTAATCTCCTTCATTTCTTTCTACCAACACTGGTGTGTGTGTGTGTGTTGATTCTTTTTCTATTTGCTTTGGATGTAAAGTTAGGTGTTCTGTTTGATTTTTTGTATGGATGATCTATCCATAGGTGGGAGTGGGGTATTAAAGTCTGTCACTATTATTATGTTACTGTCAATTTTCCCTTTATGATTTGTTAACATTTTCCTTATGTACCAAGGTGCTTCTATGTTGGGTCCATATATATTTATAATTGTTATATCTTCTTTCTTGATTGACCCATTGGTCATTATGTAGGTTCTTTCTTTGTATCTTATAATGGTCTTTATTTTAAAGGATGTTTTAACAGATATGAGTATCTCCTTCACTTTCGAGGTCCAAGTCACTCAGTCTCACAGGGATGCTGGGAGCACACAGTTCCAGATTGGCCATATGTCTCCTCAACCTCCCAGGCAAAGCCACTTAGGTTCCTGGGTGTTCCCCGGAGTGGAACAGTTCCAGGTGGGCCATGCATCTCAGGAGATCTGGTTGGAAGCTGTGACACTCCTGGCAGATATGAACACTCCAGGATCTCTGGAAGAAGTGGTTTGTGGCTGGCAGCCAGCTCACACTTAGTAGATGCAGTCTCTGGGGTGTAGATTACTACAGGTACTCACTATCTGCCTCTGGCTGCCACACATCTGCCTCTCTGCCTCTGCAGTGGGCCTAAGAGTACCTGGCTTGCTCTTCTTTGGCATTCACTAGGATTCAACTCTTTGATTCACACTGTGCCAGGGGTCACAGTGTGGCTTTAAAGCTTTCCTTCAAAAAAGGCCCTTTGTTTTTCTTTGTCTCTCTGGTGCTCCCACAGTTTGGGTTGCTATGTCACATTAGTCCCCTCAGAGTGTACTCAGGACTTTTAATCCTGGTCCTTACTCTAAGGACTGATGATGCTGCCCACATTTCTGCATCCATCTCACACTTGGTGCTGGGAAATAAGAGTTGTGAGCAGTTTCTTCACTGATAATTGCACTTTGGTGCAAATTCTGTGGCGACTTTCCCTCGCTTCAGTTATCCTGCCCTCGGACAATCCAAAGTTCCCCACTTACCCACCTGTGAGAGGGTTTCCTATGGTGTGGAGACTACTCTTTCTTCATGATTCCCTCCGCAGGATGAGTCTCCATCCGTAAATCTTTTGTCTCTTTTTGTGTTTATCTGTCATCCTACTTTATTAGAAAGATATTGGTGTGCCTTTCTGTGTATCTAGGGACCTCAGTCAGCATTCAGAAGTTGTTTTGTGGAAGCTGTTCCACATCCAGATGATCTTTTAATGCATTTTTGGTCTTCCTGTACTCTTTGTCTATAATCTTGAGACCACCTCAGACATGCTTCAAGTGCTGAGCTGGTGCTTTTAAGAACGCGTGCCACAACTCCTGAGCTTGCATTCTACAGTATAGCTCCCATCACTAACAAGCCTGTGGTCTAGAGCAGACATGGAAAGCTAGTGGGATGGCACTCTGGACCTGTGTCTGACAACTCCCGAGTCTGAATTCAAGTATAAGTGCTGAAACTACTCAATTTGCAGATGTAGCACAGCACCCTTCCTGCCACTATTGTGCTTGCACTTTAGAGCAGGTTGTCTGAAAACATCCAACTGGTTCATGGAAAGATATATCCAGCCACTACTGAGCCTGCATTCTAGAGCACAGTCCCACCACTATGTATGTAGCCGATGCACTACAGCAGAATGGCTAAAACTCCTCAGTTTCCTTCTGGAACATGGGACTTTCTACTATTGAACTTGCATCCTACAACAAATGTTCCACAAGTACGGAGTCTGTGCACTAAAACTGGCATACCCCAAATACTTTCCTTGACTTCTGGAGCGTGTGTCTTGTAAATGCTAAAACACTGCTTTAGATGAGCTGTGCTGCAATCACTGAGCTTGCCAGAGCATGCCTAAACCCACATTTAATACCACACCTACTGCCACAATGGTTTATGCACTCTAAAAGCTATGAGGACACAGGAAGTAAGCCCAGACTGCAGTCTACGTGTGCTACAAGTATTGAGTTTCACTCTGGATCATGCCTCTCACCAGTACTGAATCCTGGTACTAAAATATACAGGCTGTAGTTACTGAGATACACACTGGAGCACATGTCACACCATGAGTGAGTTTCACAGTAAGCAAGTGTACTGCAACTACTCAGCCCATGCACTAGAGTATGCATTCACAACCACTATTGGTACACTCAGGAGACTGTGCTCTGGAGCACAGATGCTGCAACTACTAGCTTCCTCTATGAACAACACATTTCACCACTAATGAAATAGCAGTCTAGAACAGATATGTCCAAGCTACTAACCTTGTACTCTGGAGAACCTATCACATCATTACTAAATCTGAATGCTAAACACATGTGCTGCCACTTTGGACCATGAGTCTAGGAAAGCATCTGCAATTACTGTGTTTGCACTCTGAAGCATGTGTTCCACCACTACTGAGACTGAGCTCTACAAAACACATTCTCTAACTTCTGAACTTGAAGTATGGAGCACATGTCCCACCACTACTCAACTTGTACTCCTGAGCTTGCATATGAGGCTCACATTTTCCACTACTGAACAGGTTCTCTAGCAGTCATCACACCAATACTGAGTTTGATTTCTATAGCATCTCTGAGTACTACAGAGCACAAGTGTACAGCATGCATTCATCAAAACTACTGATTTCACCCTCTGTAGCATGTGCCACACAATTATGCAGTTGCACTCTGAATCATGTTTCTTACAGCCACTGTGTCTCACATTATGGTACTTTTACTGCAACTAATGAGTTGGCTTTCTGGAGCACATGAACAACCACTACTAAGTGCATGCTCATGTGCATGCATCTGGCCCCTAAAAAGCATGTGCAATAGCTATGCTGCTGCTACTGAACTTGCAATCTGGAGCCTGTGCTCTGCAATTAGTATGCCTGTGACCTTAAGCATTGTGCTACAACATTGTTGTCTGGAGCATTCCTCCAGTGTCTATTTGCTTGTATTCCAAAGGACAAGTCCTGCCTCTCCTAAACTTGTGCTCTTGGTAGACATGAAAAATCAGCTGAACTTTCTCTCTGGAATGTTTTCCCCACAGCTTAGGAACTCGAATTCTGAGGTGTAAGTGAAAGGTTGCTGCTATGAGCCAGGAACGATGCTAGGATTCTTGGCCTCTGAAAGAAAGGAATTCAATCTTGACCCAGTAAGGAGGCTTGATCACTCAGAACTTTTGTGTAATAAGGTTTTATTAAATAATAAAAGAGATATAGAAAGTTTCTGACATAGACATCAGAAGGGATCAGAAAGAGTGCCCCCTTGTTAGTTTTTAGCAAGGAATTATATACCTATTAGCAAGCTGGAGGAGAAGGGGACAACAGATGTGATGGCTGGATGGCATCACTGGCTTGATGGACTTGAGTTTGAGTAAACTCCGGGAGTTGGTGATGGACGAGACCTGGTGTGCTGCGATTCATGGAGTCACAAAGAGTCAGACATGACTGAGTGGCTGAACTGAGCTGAACTGAATTAGAGAAAAGAAACGCCTCAAAACTGAGGGAGTGGCAGCAGGCACCTCACCCAGAGCATGCATTTTAAGATAGCATTGGCAGAAGGTTAGACATCCTGGGCCATAAAACACTGACATGAATTTTGAATAAAGACAGTTTTCCAAGCAAATAGTGAGTTCACTAACATAGCTTAAGAGAATATATCAATGAGTAGAAGATACTGATTTGCTGAGCCATTATCTGTTCTGAGTCTTAGGCAGAACTGACTTGAAGAAACCAGGTTCTAAAGTAAACACACAGTTCATCCACATAGCTTAAGAAAAACATTTCCATAAGAAAAACACATTTGAGAAAAGTTAGTTTCAGGTGGAACCAGATGTATTCATGGCAACACAGAATTTTTAAAGAAAGCTCCTTTTAATGTTTGAATAGAGAAGGAAAAAAAAAAAAAAAGCATGACACTTGTAGTCTATTTTCTCTGTTTTGGAACCTCTAGCCAACACACTTTTGCCTGATTGCAAGTTCATGTATTGTGACATGTGTGCGCTAGAGTACCCTTCAGCATGTGTCTCACCATAACAGAACCAGCAGTTTAGTACATACGCCATTAACAATAGATTCATGATCTAGATCAGATATGCTTGAAGTACTGAGCTAAATTATGCTATAGAGAACATGTGCTGCATCTCCTAAGCTTACAGTCTAGAGCACACTTTTGAGCAATCCTGTGCCAGTGCTCCAGGGTATATGTGCCACAATGTGTGGGGTGATGCTCTAGAGCCTTCATCCCACCACTATAGAGTCTGAGTTCTAGAGTCCTGAGCTTGTGATCTGGAGCAGATAACCTGGCACTAGTGTGCTTGCATTTTAGAGTAGTCTGTCTGAAACTACTTAACCTGATATGTGGGAAGATGAATCCAGTCACTACTGGACCTGCATTCTAGAGCACACTTGCCATCACTACACAGCATGTGCTTTACAGCAGGATGGCTAAAACTGCTCACTTGCCTTCTGAACACGTGTCTTTCTCCTACTGAACTTGCAGTCTACAGCAAATATTCCACAACTGCTGGGCCTGTGCTTTAAAACTAGCATATGCCAAATGCTGTCCTTGACTTCTAGAGCATGGGTCTCACTATCACTCAGCCCAACTTTAGATCAGCTGTACTGCCATTACTGAGTTTGTTCTCAGGAGCATGTCTGGGGCCATGTTCTATAGCACACCTACTGCCACAACAGATTCTGTGCACTGCCACAAATGAGCCTGCACTCTAGATTTTGTGTGTGACAAGTACTGTTTTTCACCTTGGAGCATGATTCTCACTTCTGCTGAACCCTGGCTCTTAAGTACACATGCTACAATTACTGAACTTCACTCTTTAGCACTCATCACAACTGAGCTTCACCCTAATTAGGTGTGCTGTAACTAATCAACCCACACACTATGCATTGATGACCAACTTTAAGGCAATCAGGAGCACACATTCTATCACTAGTGAGACTGTGCTCCAGAACACAGGTGCTTCAACTACTGAGCTTCCACTGTGGAGCACAAATCCCACCATTGTGAAATAGTAGTCTATAGTAGGTGTGCCAAAGTTACTGACTTTGCACTCTGGAGAACTTACCACATCATTACTGAGTATGCACTCTAAGCATATGTGCTGCCACTTGTGACCCTGTGTGTATGGTAACTACTAGCAGTTACTCTTCTTGCACTGTGGGGCATGCATTCCACCACTCCTGAGACTGAGTTCTAGAAATCACATGAAGCATCTCCTGAACTTGGACTGTGGAGAACATGTCCCACAACTACTCAACTTGCACTCTAGAGTTGGCATGTTGTAACTACTGAGCTTGAAATATGAGGTTCATATTCTGCCACTACTAGCATGTACTCCAAGGCAGGCATCCTGCCAATATTGAGCCTGCCTGCTATAACGTCTTTGAGTACCACTGAACCAACAGTGTACACCAAGCATGTCCCAAAACTACTGGATCACCCCGTGTAACATGTGTCCCACAACATCTCAGTTTGCATCTGAACTATGTTTCTTGCTGCTACTGTACCACACTTTACTTCACTCTTGCTGCAACTAGTGAGCTGGCACCCTGGAGCACAGTATCCACCACTACTGAACACATGCTGAAGTACATGCATCCAGTCAATCCAGAGCCTGTGTTTCAGAGCAGGCAAGTCCCAGTTACTGAGCTTGCACTCTGGAACTTATATTATACAACTACTCTGCCTATGACATTTAGCATCATGTTACAATGACATAGCATGTCGACTGGTGCATTCCTCCAGTTTCCATCGGGCTTGTATTCCAAAGGACAGATCCTGTTAGGAAACCCAAACTTTTGAGTAGACATGTCAAAACTGCTGAGCTTGCCCTATGAAATGTGTGCCTCAATACTAATGAACTCAGATTTTTTTTTTTTTTTTAATCACATGTACATGACTTTTGACCAATGGTCCCCTGTGCTATATCTACAAAGACCACAATCTAAATTATGACTATGGCAATGACTGAACTTGGACCTGGAGCATATGTCCTGCTTCTAATAAGCATGATATTAGAGCATGTGTACCATACACAGGTAATTAGCTTGCACTCTAGAGCATACATTACACCTCTGGTCAGCCCACACACCTAAGCATGTGTATCACAACCGATGTTGCCTATGCTTTGGAACTGGCATGCCACTACTACTGAGCATTCACTATCCAACATGCTTTCACCACTCCTAAGCCCTCATTTCAAACTACGTAGCACACGAATACTGAGATTGCACTCCGAAATATGCGTCTCCTCACTGTTGAGGTCACCATCCACAGCAGGAATACCACAATACTGAGCTTAGATTCTGGAGCACCTTGTTGCCACTATTGTGCCTATGCTTTAGAGGCATGTGCTGCAAAGACAATGTAGTATATATTCCACTACTATTGAACTCGTTCTGTTGAGTATATGACCTGCCACTACTAAACCTGCATCATAAAACTTGCCTACTGCAACTACCGATACTACACTCTGGATCCTGCATCCCTACAATATTGAAAGTACATTTTAGATAAAGTGTGCCTCACTTCCTGGCCTTTCACTGTAAGTATGCATGCTACAAGTATTAGTTTGTTGTCTTACATGTAATTCCAGCCCCTTCTCATTCTGCAGTCTAGATCAGGTGTACCAAAGCAACTGATGAACTTGCACTCTGAATACCTCTTGCCACAATTAAACTATGGAATTGCACTCCGGATCATGCATCCCACAGTTTGAATCTGTGCACTCAGCATACTTCTTGCCACTTCTGAATCCTCATATTTAGGCAGGTATAACAGAGTTAGTGACCTTGTGTTCTACAACACTTGCATTGCAATTACTGATCTTGCACACTGAAGCATGTGTTCTTCTACTCCTAAGCTCATGCCCCAAAATACCCGTGCTGCAACTATTGACTTTGCAACGTGGTACAGTCATGTGTACCCTGGCATATACTCTGCCCACAAGTAAGCCATTACTTTAGATCAAGGGAAGGGTGGGGCCACCACTGTGCCTGGAAACTGAAGTAGGACTCTCACTTTAAGTGTTCCAGTGCTCTAGAGGATGTGTGCTACAACTAATTATGTGGCACTCTAGAGCACCCATTAGGCTGCTAGTCAACCAACGCTCTATACTCTAGATCATGCAAGCTGCAAATAGTGTACCTGGGATCTCTAGCTGATATGCCGCAACTTCATGTCTGGTACAAAGCATCATGTTTCCTGCCTCAACTGATCCTGCATCCTGTGATCCAGTGCATGCATGCCACAACCCTTAAGCTTCTACTCTTGACCACCTGTCTTGCCTCTACAGAGATCATGCTCTAAACCAGGCATACTGCACCTACTGAGCTTGCTCTCCGAAGTCTGCATCCCAACATAGTGATCCAGCATTCAATTGGACATGTGCTCCAACAACTGCGTCTGCACTCTTGAGCGAGTGCCTCATAGCTACTGAGATGACACTGTACAGAACGTGTCAGCCAATACACCCCATTTTTAGAGGATTCACGCTGAAACTACAGCACTTTCACTCTAGAGCATGCATCCCACCATCAAGGAACTTACACCTTACAACATATGCCTGCTACCACAGCCCGATGATCTAGAGAAGGCATGTTTCAACTCTCTTCTGTGCTTTAGAGAACATGTGCACATCTCTACAGCTTGCATGCTACAGCATGTATCCCACCACTACTGACATTACTCTACTGACACCACTCTACCACAGACGCGCCACAACTAGTTCAATGGCGCTTTGGAGTCTGTGTCCCAAAGCTACCGAATTTGAGTTCTACTGTAGGGGGTCTGAAACTACTGAGTTTACATTCTGGAGCATGTGCTCAGCCATTAATGCACTTGCAATTTAGAGAAGACTGTCTAATACTACTAGCTGGTACATGGGAAGTTACAGCCAGTCAACTACTGAGACAGCATTCTAGAACACACTCCCATCCATACTGTGCCATTGCTCTACAGCAGGAGGACTAAAACTTCTCAGTTGCTTTCTGGAGAATGCATCTTTCCACTACTGAACTTGCATTTCAAGGCAAATGTTCCACAACTATGGAACATGTGCTCTAAAGCTGAATAAACTCAAGAACTTTCCTTTCCTTCTGGAGCGTGTGTCTTGCCAGCATGATTCCTATGTTTTGGTTGGCTGTGCTGTGGTCACTGAGTTTGCCCTTGGTATGTTTTAAATGACCTTTGATGTGACACCTGATGCCACTATGGATTCTGTGCTCTAAAACTATTGTGACACAATTAGTGAGCCTGCACTCTAAACTATGAGTGCTATAAGTACTGAGTTTCACCCTGGAGAATGTGTCTCACCACTACTGATCCCTGGTTCTTAAGTCTGCATGTTGCTACTAGACAGCTCCACAATGCAGCACAAATCACACCAAATCTGAGCACAGATCTAACTAGTCATCACACTTGCCAGATTATGTATTCACAACCACTATTCTTAAACTCAGAAGCATACATTCCTCCACTAATGAAACTGTGCTCTGGGATACTGGTCTTTCAACTACTGAGCTTCCACCTTGGAACACACTTTCCACTACCAATGAACTAGTAGTGTAAAGCTACTGACAAAGTTACTGACCTTGCACTCTGTAGAACCTACCACATCACTACTGAAGCTGAACTCTAAACACGTGTGTTGCCACTTGTGAGCCTATGTCCAGAGTAAGCATCTGCAAGTGTTGTTCTTTCACTCAAGGATATGGATTTTATGACTACTGAGACTGATCTCCAGAAAACCCATGCTGCAACTACTGAACTGAATCTCGGAGCATGTGTTCCGCATACTCAATTTGCACTCAAGAACTGGCATTTTGTAAGTACTGAGCTTGCATCTGAGACTCTCATACTGGTACTACTGAGTTGTTCTCTAAAGCAGGCATCCTGTCAATATTATGTCTGCTGTCTATAGCACCTCTGAGTATTACTGAGCTCCCAGTGTAAACATGCATACATGGAAACTACTGAGTTCACCTTCTCTCTGTAGTATGTGTCCCACATCTACTCAGTTTACACTCTTGAGAGGGTAACAGGCAGGAAGGCTAGGAGTCTCCAAACAGACGAAATAGACTACAAGTGTCAGACTTCTTTTTCTATCTCTCTTTTAAGTGGCAGGGGAAAACAAACTACAAGTGTCAGATTTTTTTTGTTTTTTCCCCTTCTCTGTGCAAAATTAAAAGGCGGTTTCTCTGTTGCTATGATGACACCTGTCTCCACCTGAACTTAACCTTTCTCAAACCTTGAGCTAACCAACGTATCTTTCTTATGGAAATGCTTTCCTTAAGCTATGTTAATAAACTATGTATTTACCCTAGACTCTTTCTTCAAGTCAGTTCCACTTAAGACTCTGAACTGATAACGGCTCAACAAATCAATACGTTTTACTCATACAATTGTTCTCCTAATCTATGTTAATGAGAACATATATGTGTTTGGAAACCTGCCTTTCTTCACGATTCATGTCAATCACTTTATGGCCTGGGATTACTCACCTTGTGTAAACGTTAACACAAAATATGTGTTGTGGGTGAGTGGCCTGGTGCCACACTGAGTTTTGAGATATTTCCTTTCTCTAATTAGGAGCCTCCTGGTATCTATATAACATCCAGCTAAAGAATAGGTGGGAAGGCACTATGCACCCTTCTGATGTCTATGGCAGAAGCTTTCTCTATCTCTTTTATACTTTAATAAAACTTTTTTTTCACAAAAGGGCTGAGTGATCAAGTCTCATCACTGGCCCCAGATTGAATTCCTCTCCTTTGGAGGCCAAGAACCCCAGAATCTTTCCCAACTCAGTGACAACTTTTCACTCTGAAGAATGCTTCTTTTCCTCTACTGTATTGCAATCCTCCCCCCACCCCCCAACTTCTGCTGCAACTAATGAGCTGTCATTGTGGAATACATGAACCACAAATGTTTTGTCCGTAGTCCAAGTCCCCAGTCAGGAAAGAAGACTCCTCGAAACAATGCAACTTGCAAGAGGGGAATTTATTACTGACTTCGAGTCACAAGTGTGTGAGGATGAATGGCCCCGCGCCCCAGTTCTCTCGGGTCAAAAAAAGCAGCAGGTAGTTGGTGCAGGCAGATTGGTTACACAGCGGGTAGTTTGCACAAGCGGATTTGTTACACAGTTGCAAGGTAATTTTTGTTGGCCCAAAGTGGGGTTTTCAGCTTTCCCCTGATAGGTTCCCTCTTTTCTTGCTAGGCATATGTTGATTGCCTAGCTCCAGGAGGCCTGAAAACTATGTTACGCCGGGAAACCAGGCCTACTCCTAATCTAGGCTGCCTGTCATGCTGTTAGCCATGACAGCCTCACATTTCCCCCCTGTCTTTGTACTTTTGTAGAGGAATCTTTTTCTTCACCCTGTGAAACTGACTGATATTGTTGTCTCAATACCGTAATTTGGATGGTATTTAGGCGCTTTTTAATAAATGAGACCAGACGGTTTAAAATGCATGGACAGTAACAATATTAATATTATGAGTGGCCCCAGGAGGGTGGAAATCAAAGTGGTCAACCAGGGGGAGTGCTGAAACCAAGAGTTAAACCATCCTTGTTGGGCTTCTCGTTTTTTCTTCTGCTGGGCTAGTCTCTCTCTTACTTTCTGGAGAGATTTTTATATCACCCCTGAATGGTCAATATAGAAACAGCATTTTTTTTCCCCAGTGCTGCACATAATCTTCTTTGTTGCAGAAACAACAAATCTAAACCTCTCTTATTTTGTAACACTACTTTAGCCAAGGAGCTCAAGGATTCTTGGAGGTGTGAAATGGACTGTTCCCGTGGTTTCGCAACCCCAAGCGGCGCAATAAAAAGAGTCAGCTCTCCCACATTTTTCAATTTGGTTCCGATCTCTTTTTTTCCCCCGGGCAGACATAGACAGGCACCTGTTCATAGTACTGTGGGCCTTTTCACTCAGTTACGGGTGAACAGACTGAAAGGGCCGTGGGCAAAGAACTTGGTCAGTTGGTGGGGACCAAACCCATTACCGTCAGCCGCCAGCATGCACAAATCAAAGGTCAGTACTGGCCACCATGTCCCTTTGGGGGCCACGTTGGAGCTTGAATTAAGCACTTCTCCAGTCTCAGGATTGTAGATTACCCAAGTCAGGTTAGCTGGCTAATGGGGGTTGTGGCTGGTTGTTCCTGGGCCGATGGAAACTGTTATCAGCAGGAGAGTTAAGAGGGCTCCCGTTGTACGAGTTTCAGTTTTAAAGGATTTGACGGGTGAGGTCTTGCTTCTCATTTTGCTTGCGCCTTTTTTTGTTCTTCCGGGGTGACTTGCCGCACGTGATTGCAGTGAACCCAGGGCCCGATCTCGTCGACCTTAACAGCAGTAGGAGTGGTAAGGAGAACAACATAAGAACCTTTTTATCTAGGTTCTAATGCTTTAGATTGGTGTCGTTTTACCCAAACCCAATCACCCGGGTCAATATTATGTGAGGGGATGATCCCCTTGTTTGTTTCCTCATATATCTCTCAAATTAATTTCCAAACATGGCTATGTACTTTACTTAATGCCATCAGTGTTTGCTGGAATTGTCCCAAGGTAGGGGGTGGTAGGCATTTTTTCTCAAATATAGGACACATAGGAGGGGGTCTTTCATACAGAATCTCAAAAGGGGTAAGATTCAGCTTATAAGGGGTGTTATGTGCTTGAGAGAGCACGAAGGGAAGGAGGGTCACCCAGTCCCCGCCAGTCTCTATTGCCAACTTTGTCAAAGTTTTTTTTAGGGTCCGATTTATTCTCTCAACCTGTCTTGAGCTCTGGGGATTTTATTTCCAATATAACTTCCATTTTGTCCCCAGAGCTTGGGCCAGCCCTTGTACAATCTGGCTCACAAAGACAGGTCTATTATCAGAGCCTGTAGTCACTGGCAGCCCGTACCTAGGAACTATCTCTTCTGAGATCTTTTTAGCAACTACTGTTGCTGTCTCTCCCTTAGTGGGGAAGGCTTCTACCCACCCCGAGAAGATATCTACCAGATATCTTCTGGTATCAGATATCTTCTGGTAACAGATATCTGTTGGTACAGATAGCGATACCCGTACTTGCCTGGCCTTATCTCAGTGAAATCTGTCTCCCAGTGTTGCCCTGGCTCTTCCCCTCGGTACCTCGTTTCAGTGTGCTTCCTTTTCCCTGTCCTCATCAGCTGGCGAGGGAACCTCAGGCAGGCCGTCTGGAGAAGTGTCAAGGTCTTTTTTTCCCCCAAGTGTGTAGTTGTGTGCAGGTGTTCACATAGGTGATGACCCAGGATGGCAGGCAATATCAGGCTGTTGTTTTGATCTCGGTACCATCCATCTTTGTCATCCTTCTGGAGGGTGGTATCCTCGTTGATCCAAACAAGGTCAGGGAGGGAATAGTCGGGGACTGGCGGCAGAGTCCCCATACCAGGAGGTGGAAGTCCCATGGCTAATATGGGGGTGGCATAGTCCCGGCTGACCGCTTCTAGTAGGGCCCGTCTGAGTGCCTGGAAAGCCTGTTTTATTGGTTCAGTCCAAGTCTAGTTTGGGGTCTCTTTACTTTTCTCATACAAGGGCCAGGCCTTCTCAGCAAACCCCATGATCCACAGTCTACAATATCCAACAGTCCCCAAAAACTCTCTCACCTGGCGGGGCGTCTTGGGCTCTGGTATCTGCAATATTGTTTCTTTTATGGCCTGAGTTAGCCATCTTTGTCCCTGCCTGATCTTATACCCCAAATAGGTGACCTCTTGCCAGGATATTTGTGCCTTCTTTGTACTAGCACGATGTCCCAAGGTGCCTAGAGTCTGTAAGAGGTCACCGGTGGCACGGCTGCATGTCTCCTCTGTGGTTCCAGCCAACATAAGATCATCTACATATTGCAGCAGGATGACCTCTGGGTGGCTGAGTCTGATATTCATAGAGGTCCTCACTCAAAGCCTCATTAAACAAGGTAGGGGAGTTTTTGAACACTTGTGGGAGGTGGGCCCAAGTTAGTTGTACTACTGGTTGGCCTTCTCCCTCAGTCCACTCAAAGGCAAATATTTCCTGGCTCTGGGTCACCAGGGGTAGGCTGAAAAAAGCATCTTTTAAGTCCAACACAGTGTACTAAGTGTACTCAGGCAGCAGACTGCTCAGGAGTGTATACGGGTTGGGGACAGTAGGGTGTATGTCACTCATTCGCTTGTTGACTTCTCGTAGGTCCTTGTCAGGTCTGTAATCTGTACTCCCTGGCTTCTTTACCAGTAGTAAGGGGGTGTTCTAAGTGGATTGGCACCACTTGAGAATTCTGGCATCCATGAGCCGTCGAATGTGGGGAGTGATCCCCCGCCAAGCCTCTTGGCTCATAGGGTATTGCCTCACCCTCACAGGAGTCGCCTCAGCTTTTAGTTTGATGACGACCGGATGTCTCTGTTTAGCCAGTCCCATTGCTGTTGTTTCTGCCCATGTCAACAGGTATTTGTGTACCCACGGTTGTATATCTGGTGCTATAACCTCTGAGGTCTTAGGCACAAAAGTCTGTATTCATCTCGTAAAGCTAGAGACAAGACATGTATCGGCTGTCCAAGTCCATCTGTGACTGACATTCCCCCAGGGTCAAAATGGATCTGCGCATTAACTTTAGTCAACAAGTCCTGACTAAGTAGAGGGGCTGGGCATTCTGATATCACCAAAAACGAATGGGACACCTGATGGGTCCCCAGATTTACTTTTCATTCCGTGGTCCAACAATATTTTTTTTTCCCCATGGCTCCCTGCACCAAGCTGGTCTTTTTTAGATATTGGTCCCAATTTTGATTTAAAACAGAGTGTTGGGTGCCAGTGTTCACCATGAAGCCAACGGGTTTCCCCTCCACATGTATGGTTACTCAGGACTCGGGGAGTGGTGACGACTCTTGACTCCCCTAGTCCCTGTCTTTCCCCGCATATAGAACTCGAGTTCTAGGGGAAATTCTCTCTCTCTGGGTTGTTCCTCTCTTTGGGTCCCTCTTAGGGCACTCATTTTTTTAGTGCCCCCGTTCTTTGTAGTAAGTGCACTGATCTTTCTTTAGGGCCTGCCTTTTTGGTCTCTCTTTTTTTCCCATTGGGGGTCTCGAGGTTCTCTCAATTTTGTTCCGGCCTTCATCCCTGCAAAAGAATCTTGGCTAGTTCTCTCTGGTTCTTCTGGTTTTCTTTTGCTCTATGTTCTGTATCTTTTTTCCTGATCTTCTCAGCTAGTTCCCTTTTCTCTCAATGAAGTCGTTCCTCCCTTTCTTCTGGGGTCTCTCTATTATTAAATACGTTTTCAGCTGCTTTTAGTAAGTCTTGTATTGTCTGTTTTCCTTACCCCTCTATCTTTTGTAATTTCTTCCTAATATCTGGGCCTGCCTGATTCACAAATGCTAGTAGAACTGCAGTGCATGATTTCTCAGCCTGGGGGTCCATAGGTGTATATTGCCTAAAGGCTTCTATTAGTCTCTCTAGGAAGGCTGACGGGCTCTCAGTGGGCTCTTGCCTTACTAAATTTACCTTTGCCAAATTTGTCGGCTTCTTAGCTGTGGCCCGCAGGCCAGCCATTAGAGTTTGGCGGTACACTCAGAGACGCTCCCTACCTTCCACTCGCTCAAAATCCCAGTTAGGCTGCAACAGAGGAAACCCCTTGTCCAAGAGATGAGGCTGGGTGGTTGGTCTCCCGTTGATCCCTGGGACCCATTTCTGTGCCTCTGCCAGGATTCACTCCCGTTCTTCCGTGGTGAAGAGCACCTGCAACAGCTGCTGACAGTCAAATCAGGTGGGATTATGAGTGAACAAAATGAAATCTAAGAGGTTAATGAGGCCTTGGGGATTC
Source organism: Cervus canadensis (assembly GCF_019320065.1). Taxonomy (NCBI): domain Eukaryota; kingdom Metazoa; phylum Chordata; class Mammalia; order Artiodactyla; family Cervidae; genus Cervus; species Cervus canadensis. The sequence goes on from NC_057420.1 coordinate 7,108,690, forward strand.
TCCTAAAAAGGAAGATTTTGGGTTTTCCAACTATACAGATCACTCGTGGAAAAGGGCCAGTACTGATAGGTTCGCTTTCCGTCCGGGTTAGCTGGTCCCACTCGGACGGGGAGTGCCTGTACAGTAGATGAAGGTAACTCTGGGTCCCCATGATCCTGCTCAACCCTATTTTTTTCTATTTTTTCTCTGGGGTCAGGATTTCCTTATTCCTTGTGATTCACTGGGGGGGCTCTTCTCCCCGGGGGAACCTGCAACTGAGGAGGGGCATATGGTGGGGGCCTAATTTCCACCTCCAAGTCAATCAAGTTCCGGTACGAGGATTCTTGCAAGACCGGTTTTGGGCCCTTATTCTTCTTGGCTTCCTCTGGGGGAGTGGGAGTTTCCATACCAGGGCCTGTACATTAGGAGAATCAGGGAGTTTGTGAACAAAAGGTTTTAACCATTCTGGTGGATCTTTTACTAGATCTTGCCAGACCATAACATATGGGACTTGGCTCGGGTGGCCCCAGGGATCAGGAGCCATAACTTTTTTTTCACCGTCTGAAAAATAGAAGGTTGAAAAGTTCCCTCTGGAGGCCATCCAACTTGGAAGGCGGCCCACTCCGCAGAGCAAAAGGTTATTAATTTACTCTTTGTAACCAGTAGCGACAGATCATATGCTTTAGCCCTGATATCCGAGAAATGATCAGTCATGAGAGAGAGTAGGGTGGATTTTTTTTTTGCCCCATAGCGAGAGTCAGAAGAAAGTCACCAAGAATTACCACCAATAAATCCTATCGGGAGTGGTGGCGGCCAGGAGGTTGGGCTTGTCGTATGTTTCATGGAACTATGTGAGTGCCTTAGTCGTTGCACAGAAGTTTTCTTGCTGGGGGCCGGCACCCTAAGGGTTTCTAGCCCATTCAGTGACCCCCTTATCCTTTCACGGGAGTCTTCTAGTGGCAGGCGCCCTATCGGCTCTTAAGTGCCTGTCCCGTGCCCACACAGATGGGTTTTTATTTAGCCAGATTCTCGGTTTAGAATAAGAGAAAAAAGAAAAGAGTTTCACCCTCTCGGGCTCCCATTACTGGGGCTGACTTGTTGGGAGGCCTTCAGAATCCGCCAGGGAGTAGCCGTGGCCGGGACTCGTCAGTTGCCCTGACAACTGTCTGCCCATTCACTGAAACTCCCAGAAACAGAAATGAGGCTCCAAGGCTTTATAGGAAGAAGTAGACAAAGACACACCAGAGAACAACGAGACTGGAGACAATTGCAGCAGTTATACAGAAAAACACATAGACAGACACACATCGGCTGACAACACAGATCCTCTGGAACAAGGGTCACCTTACCGAATGGCGTCCACTCTTCCCCAGATTCGGGCTTAGGAGAGCAGGTCTCCTTCCCACAGAGCTGGCTGCCTTCCAGCATGCTCGCTGGCCTCGGCCTCATGCCAGCCGGAACGGCCAATCCGTTCCCTCCTGGAAAGCTTTCACTCATGCCAGAAACCTTTCTGCCTTTTAGCAGGGCCTCGAATTTACTTTGCGCTTTCTGAACCAGATACCTTCCTGCTTCACAGCAGGGCCTCAGATTTACTCTGGGCTTTTTCAGACCTGCCTGAGCACCGGTGCTATTACCTGTCCTTTTTCCCCTTTGTTTCAAAGAATGTTCTTCCCCAGTCAAGGGATCCCAGATGAGCCCCCAAATTTTCTGCCTGTAATCTGAGTCCCCGGTTGGGAAAGTAGACTCCTCGAAACAATGCAACTTGCAATAGGGGAATTTATTACTGACTCGAGCCAGGGCCTCCCGCCCTCACCAAGTGTGTGGGATGAAAGGCCCCGAGCGCCTGTTCTCTCAGGTATTTATTAGGTCAAAAAAAGCAGCAGGTAGTTGGTGCAAACGGATTGGTTACACAGCGGGTAGTTGGCACAAGCGGATTGGTTACACAGTTGCAAGGTAATTTTTGTTGGCCCAAAGTGGGGTTTTCAGCTTTCCCCTGATAGGTTCCCTTTTTTCTTGCTAGGCATATGTTGATTGGCTAGCTCCAGGAGGCCTGAAAATTATGTTACCCCAGGAAACCAGGCCTATTCGTAATCTAGGCTGCCTGCCATGGCCTTAGCCATGACAGCCTCACAACAACTATTGAGTGCAGGCTGAAGGGTCTGTAACTGGCCCATACAGAGTCTATGCTCTGGAGCAGGGATGCCACAACTACTGAGCTTCACTCTGGAATACGTGGTTTGCTTAGGCTTTGCCTGTGGCCCTGAGCATCATGCTACAATGACATAGTTTGCAGTCTGGAGCATCTTCCCATGTCTTTGGGCTTGTATTTCAAAGCACAAATCCTGCTCTTCTACGTGCATGCTCTTGAGTAGACATTTCACAACTGCTGATCTTGCACTCTGGAGAATTTACCCCAATAGTAATTAGCTGGCATTCTGTAGCCCCCAGGTGTCTGATGTGATTCTCCTTCTTCTGAGGTGATTCTCCAAACTCATGTGCAACAACTAAGACCGCATTCTAGATTATGCATGCTGCAATACTGAGTTAGGAAATTGGAACATGCATCCTGCTTCTACTGAACACGAAATTAGGGCACATGTAGCGCAAGTAATTAACTTGCACTCTAAAGCATACATTGCAACTCTAGTCAGCTCTAAATCGAGGGCATCTGTGTCACAACTGACTGTGCCTCCCATCAGCTGGCTTACCAAAACTACAGAGCATGAATTATCCACAATTTTCATTGTTACCAAGCCCTTGTTTCAGAACATGTGTGCTACAATTACTGAGGATGTATTCTGGAATACAAATCTTGTTACTATAGTGATCACCATCTAGTGTATGTGTACTGCAAGTACTGAACTTCCATTCTATAGCACCATTTCTACTTTGAACATGTCCTTCAGGGTATGTTTGTTACAAATACTGAGATTGCACAGAGGGCTATACCTCCCACCCCTCCTGAGCTTGTGTTCTTGAACATATGACCTACTAATACTGAGCCTGTACCCTAAAATATGTCTGATGCAACTCACAATATTGCTTGGGATCCTGCATCCCTACACTACTATATTGATTCTAGAGCAAGTGTGCATAATCTGCAAAACCTGTGCCAAAAAGGAAGGTATGCCACAAGTAATTTGCTTGCTGTCTTAACGTCAGTCCCCTAATGACCCTGCACTCTAGATCACATGTGCTGAAAGAACTATAGAACTTGGACTTTGAAACTTAACTTTTCCCACAAAGGAACATGCATTCATGTAGAAGGGAGTGAGTTTGAACACTAAAGCACGTGTGTCACCTCTGCTATGCACAAGTACAAATGTGTGTACCCAGTCTTTAGTTATTCCATGCTTTCGTGGTCTCAAATCACAATAACTGAACTTGCAGTGGAGAGCACAGCTCTTACCACTGCAGAGTGCACAAATGGGGAGCATGGGTTTTGCTTTACTGAGATTTTATTCAGAAGCATCCTTCACTACATCTGAGTTTGCATTCTAGGGTAGATGTATTGACACTATTGAGCCTATCCTCCTAAAGCTAGCATTTGTGAACTACTGAATTTCACTGCAGATCATGCATCCCACCTCCAGGAATCTGTGTGCTACAGGACACTTCTCATCACTTCTCAATTTTTATACTAGGCAGGCATGACACTGTTAGGGAGTCCACAGTCTAGGGCATGCATGTGTAAATTACTGAACTTTCATCCTGAAGCTTGTATCCTGCCACTCCTGAGTCCATGACCCAAAGCATCCATGCTGAAACTACTCATTTTGAAGCCTGGTACATTTGTTCTGACCTCATTCACTCTTCTGGTAGACCATGAGATCCACCACTACCATGCCCCATGTCCTCCATGCTGAAACTACTAAGCCCACATTGCACATCTGGAATTTTGCAATGACTTAGCTTACCCTCTGTTACATGTGTTCTCCCACTATGCTTCCCTTCCTGTAGAGCAGGTGTGCCAGCTATTGAGCTTGCCTTCTGTAGCACACTATCCACCACAATGTATGATGCATACTAGAGCACATGTCATGGTGAAAAGTGATCTCTTACTCTACATAAAGTGTGTAGACACTATTGCGCTCAAACTCTGAAGAATGAGTCTCACCTCCACTGAGCCAATACCCTAGAGGATGTGTGTCTCAACTACTCACGTCACAAACTAGACCGCCCATTCTGGTCCTTGTCAGTCAGTATTCTGGAACATGAGACTTGCATCAAATGTACATGTGTCCTACAATTGATATGCCACAACTACGGAGCTTGTGCTATCCATCATATTTCTTTCTTGACTGATCCATCATCACAATGCACAGAGGTCACAACCCTTGAGTTTGTACTCTTGAGCACTTGACTTGTCACTACTGATCTCATGAACAAGAGTAGGCATACCACACAAACTGAACTTGCTGACGGGAACATGCACCCCAACATAGCAAGCCAGCTTTCAAGAGGACATGTCCCTTGACTACTGAGCTTGCACTCTTGAACAAGTGTGGCACAACTCCTGAGATGACACTCTGAAGCCTGCAATCTGTCTCTACTGACCCCTTGATTCAGAACATGCATGCCATATCTACTGAACTTGCACTCTTGAGCATGCATCACACCATCACAGAACCCAGAGTTGAGAACATATGCATGCCACTGCTGCTGCTGCCGCTGCTAAGTCACTTCAGTCGTGTCCAACTCTGTGCGACCAATTATCTAGAGCATACATGTTTCAAGTACTGAGCCTGTGTTCTAAAGAACCTGTGTCAGATCCCCTTAGTTTGCAAGCTAGATCATGCTTCCCACCACTACTGATCCTGTGGTCTAAAGAAGTGTGCCATGTCTAAAGGAATGTCACCCTGGAGCCTGTTTGCCAACAATACTTCTTCTGAATTCTAGAGAACTTGTGCTGAAACTATTGAGCTTGTAATTGGAACAGGCCTCCTACCACTAGTGTGCTTCCACTTTAGAGAGGGCTGTCTTTAACTACCCAGCTGGAACAAGGGAAGGCACATTCAGCCACTACTGAGCTTGTACAACTGAGCACACTTCCCATGATGAAGGGGACTCTCATCTAGAGCAGGAAGGCTAAAACTACTCAGTTTCATTTTGAAACATGTAATTTTCTGGTAGGAGAAGGCAATGGCAACCCACTTAAGTACTCTTGCCTGGAGAATCCAATGGACGGAGGAACCTGGTAGGCTGATGTCCATGGGATCGCAGAGTTGGACACAACTGAGCAACTTCACTTTCACTTTTCACTTGCATGCCTTGGAGAAGGAAATGGCAACCAACTCCAGTGTTCTTGCCTGGAGAATCCCAGGGACAGCGGAGCCTGGTGGGCTGCCATCTATGGGGTCGCACAGAGTCGGACACGACCGAAGCAACTTAGCAGCGGCAGCATTTTCCGGTCCCAAACTATGGAGCATGTGCTTTGCTAGCACTAATCCCAACCTTTAGATTCGTTGTGCTGCAATCACTAAGCTAGTCCTCAGGAGCATTGTTGAACCAACACTTTATAGCACACCTACTGCACTGTGGAGTCTGTTCTCTAAAACAGTTGTGCCACAAATATCTAGGTTATGCATGTTCTAGGTTCCAGCATTTCACCCTGGAACATGCTTCCCACCCTGGCTCTAAACTCTGCATGCCACAATTACAGAGCATCACTCTGGAGCACATACTACACAACTGATCTTGAACCTAAACATGTGCGTGGCAATTAAACAGCCCATTCAGTAGACTATGCATTCACACCCACTATTCTTGCACTCAGGAGCACACAATCCTCCACTTTTCAGACAGTGCTCTGGAACACACATAGATGCTGCAACTACTGAGTTTCCATTATGGAACACGCCTCCCACCACTAATGAACTAGTGTCTAGAGCAGACATGAGAATGCTACTGACCTTGTATTCTGGAGAACTTATCACGTCACTACTGAACCTGAATTCTCAGCATACATACTGCTTCTGTGTCTAGGATAAGCATCTGTAAGTTCCCAAATCACTACTGAGATTGAGCTCTAGAAAATGCATGCTGCAACTACTGAACTTGAACCATAGAGCATGTGTCCTGCCACTACTCTGAACTATGGATCTGACATATCTTATCTAGTGAGCTTGCACTATGAGACTCAAATTCTGCTGCTACTGAGCAGAATATGCCAACTATTGAGCATCCTGCCAATATTGAGCCTGCTTTCTTTTCCCATGTATTATTAAATCCACATAGGAAAAAAAAAAAACTAAAAAATAAACTCATATAGTAGAGGACGTATGCATCAAAACTACTGTGCTCGTGCTCTTAGCACGCATCCTGCAACTGCTCACTCTGTACTCACTAGCATGCTATTTCCCTCTTGTGTGCCATGCTCTATGATACTTTTCAGCAGTAAGTGAAATGGCATTCTGCAGCACAAGAACCACCTCTAATGAGGACATTCTCAAGTGCATGAATCTGGCCCCTACAGGGCCTTTGCTTGAGAGTGGACATACCACAACTACTGAGTTTGCAATCTGAGGCATGTGTTTTCCACTTACTATGGCTGTCAACATGAGTATCATACCACACTGAGTTAGACTGCAATCTGGAACTTTCCTCCAGTGCCTATTGGACCTATATTCCAAAGTACAAATCCTGCCTCTTCTAAGACCATGCTCTTGAGTAGACAGGAAACAACTACTGAGCTTACTCTCTGGAGTATGTGCTGTGTTACTAAGTAACTCCTATTCTGGAGCCCCTATATGCCACTTCTGAGCCGTTGTTCCAAGTTCATGTGCATATACTAAGAAAGAATCTAGATTATGCTTGCTGCAATGGCTGAACTTGAATGTTGTGCCTGCTTCTAATGAGCATGCGATTAGAGCATGTGAACCTCAGATAATTAGTTTGCACTGTAGAGCATACAGTTAAATTCTAGTCAGCACAAAATTTAGAGCATATGCATCACAACCAAGTGTGCCTCTGCTCTGAAGTTGGCACACCCCAACTACAAATGATAGATTATCCAACATACTTTTAACTGCTGAGTTCTCATTTCAAACCAACCTTGCTACAAATGTTGACAATATGTGGAGCATATATCCCACCACTACTGTTCCTGTGCTCTTGGAATATAATCTGTCACTACTTAGCCCACATCCTCACAAACATGCCTGCTGCAATTCACAATATTGTACTCAGGATCTTGAATTTCTGAACTATGGAAATTGCCCTCTAGAGCAAGTGTGCCTCATTACTGCACCTGTCATACAAAGCTGGCATGCCACATGGAATTAGCTTACTGTCTTACACAAAATGCCCATCCCTAATGTTCTCACACCATTGATAAGGTGTGCTGAAACAACTAATGAACTTACACTCTGCAGTATAACTTGGCACAACTGAGTCTGCACTCATGATGAAAGTAGTGGTCTTAAACTACTGATCATGATTATCACCTCTTGAATACGAATTTTAACTGTATGATTCAATCTTCTACAGAGCCCATGTTCTAGTAAGAGCACAGTCCAGATCAATCACTCACTTGTGTCCAACTCTGTGAGCCTGGGGGCTGCAGAACACCTGATTTCCCTCTTCATCACCAGATCCAGGAGCTGGCTCAAACTCTTCCTCGAGTTGGGAATCCCATCCAACAGTCTCATCCTGCATTCAATCTTTCCCAGCATCAGGCTCTTTTCCAGTGAGTCAGTTCTTCCATTATGTGGCCAAAGTATTGGAGCTTCAGCTTCAATATCAGTCCTTCCAATTAATACTCAGGACTGATTTCCTTTAGGATTGGCTGGTTTGATCTCCTTGCTGTCCAAAGGACTCTTAAGAGTCTTTTCCAACACCACAGCTCAAAAACATCATTTCTTCAGCACTCAGCTTTCTTTATAGTCTACCGCTCACATCCATACATGACTACTAGAAAAACCATAACCTCGACTAAATGGACCTTTGTTGGCAAAGTAATGCCTCTGCTTTTTAATATGCTGTCTATGTTAGTCATAGCTTTTCTTCCAAAGAGCAAGAGCCTTTTAATTTCATGGCTGCAGTCACCATCTGCAATGATTTTGAAGCCCAAGAAAATAAAGTCTCGGTTTCCACTGTTTCCCCATCTACTTGCCATGAAGTGATGCTAAGATTGAGGGCAGGAGGAGAAGGGGACGACAGAGGATGAGATGGTTAGACGGCATCACCGACTCGATGGACATGGGTTTGGGTGGACTCCGGGAGTTGGTGATGGATAGGGAGGCCTGGCATGCTGCAGTTCATGGGGTCACAGAGAGTCAGACAGGACTGGGCGACTGAACTGAGCTGAACTGATGGGACCAGATGCCATGATCTTTGCTTCCTGAATGTTGAGTTTTAAGCTGACTTTTTTCACTCTCCTCTTTCACTTTCCTAAGAAGCTCTTTAGTTCTTCTTCACTTTCTGCCATAAGGGTGGTGTCAGCTGCATATATGACTTTATTGATATTTCTCCAAGCAATCTTGATTCTAGCTTGTGCTTTATCTAGCCCGGCATTTTGCCTGAGGTACTCTGCATATAAGTTAAATAAGCAGGGTGACAATACACAGCCTTGACATACTCCTTTCTCAATTTGTACCAGTCACTTGTTCCATGTACAGGACTAACTGTTGCTTCTTCACCTGCATAGAGATTCCTCAGGAAGCAGGTAAGGTGATCTGGTATTCCCATCTTGTCAAGGAATTTTCTACAGTTTGTTGTCATGCACAGATTCAAAGGTATTGCTGTAGTCAATTGACCACAAGTAGATGTTTTTTCTGGAACTCTCCTGCTTTTTTGATGATCCAGCAGATGTTGGCAATTTGATCTCTGGTTCCTCTGCCTTTTTTAAATTCATCTTGAACATCTGGAAGTTCATGGTTCACGTACTGTGGAAGCCTGGCTTAGAGAATTTTGAACATTACTTTACTAGCTTTTAAGATGAGTGCAATTGTATGATGGCTTGAACATTCTTTGGCACTGCTTTTCATTGGGATTGGAATGAAAACTGAGTTTTTCCAATCCTGTGGCCACCGCTGAGTTTTCTGAATTTGCTGGCATGCTGGCTGCACTTTCACAGCATCATATTTAAGGATTTGAAATAGCTCAACTGGAATTCCATCATCTCCACTAGCTTTGTTTGTACTGATGCTTCCTAAGGCTGACTTGGCTTCACATTCCAGGATGTCTGCCTCTTGTTGTGTGATCACACTATTGTGGTAATCTGGGTCATGAAGATCTTTTTTTTTTTTTTTTTCCTGTACAATTCTTCTGTGTATTCTTGTTACCTGATTTAATATCTTCTGCTTCTGCTAGGTCCATACCATTCTGTCCTTTATGTTTGTATGAAGTGCTCCGTTGGTATGTCTAATTTTCTTGAAGAGATCTCTAGTCTTTCCCCTCCTGTTGTCTTCCTCTCTTTCTTTGCATTGATCACGAGAAAGGCAAGAGTCCATGTCTCTAAACTATTGAGCCTGTACTCTTGAGCTAGTGTGCCACAGCTCACGAGATGAATCTCTGAAGCATGCATTCTGCCACTATGACCCCATCGTTTACAGCAGGAAGCCACATCTACTTAGCTTAGCTTGCATTCTGGAGCATGCATCTCACTGTCACTGAACCCGCCATGTAGAATATACACCTACATGTTCAGAGACATGATTCAGGGTAGGCATGCCCAAAGTACTGAGTTCATACTTTAAAGCACATATGCACATCTCTTGAGTTTGCATCTTAGAGCATGTTTCCCACTGTTAGTGAATTCAGCCTTTAGAGCAGATGTGCCAAAACTGAGATGGCAATCTGAACCCTGTGACCCACACTGAGTCTGAGTAGAGCACGAGTGATGAAACTACTGACCTCACACTCTGGAACATGCCTCCCGTCACTAGTATACTTACACTTTAGAAGAAGCATGCTAAAACTACTTAGCTGGCACTCAGAAAGATGTATCCAGCAACCACTGAACCTGCATTATAAAAGACACCTCCCATGACTTCTGAGCCTGTACTCTACAGAAGAAGGGCTAGAAATGCTCAGCTTGCATTGTGGACCGTGAGTTCTTCCACTGCTGAGCTTGCATTCTATGGTAAGTTCCCACAGCACTGAACCTGTACTCTAAAGCTGGCATGCCCCAAATACTGTCCTTGATAGCTGGAGTATGTGCATTGCCACTATGATTTAGATCAACACCATGATTTAGATCAGCTGAACTGAAATCAGTGAGCTTACCCTCAGGAACATGCCTGAACTGATGTTTCATAGCACATATACTGTCAATCTTGATTCTGTGTTCTAAAGCTATCATGCCACAAGTAGTAAGACCATACTCTACACTACATACTGTAAGTACTGAGTTTCATTGTGGAGAATGCATCTTATTGCTACTGAAATCTGGCTCGACAGTATGTATGCCACAATTACTGAACATCACTCTAGAGTATATGGCCTACCACTACTGAGCCTGACTCTAAGCAGGTGTGTTTCAAATTATTACACATTGACAACCAGTATTCTAGAAGTCAGGAATACACTTTCCACCATTTGTGAGAGTGTGCTCTAAAACACAGGTGCTGCAACTACTGAAATTTTACTACTAAGTAAGCACTCCATCAGTATTGAAAATGTGCTGTAGAGTAAGCATGCTACACCTACTCAATCTTCTCTATAAAGCAGGCAAGACACATATAAGTTTCTTGATGTCTTAAACATAAGTCTGCTCACAATTTACCCTATGCTCTAGAGCAGATGTGCTGCAACTACTGAGGCTGGACACTGAAGCATACATCCCACCACTATTGAATCATTTTTTTCCTGAACATGTGATGTCTCATTCCTGAACCTGCACACTAGAACTTCACTGCCAAAGCTACTAAGTTTGCACTCAGGAGCTTGCGACTCACCACTACTGAAATTTCTTTCTAGAGCATGTTTACCGTGCTTACGAACCTGTACTATAAAGCAGGTGTGGTGAAAATACTTAATTTGCTGTCTTAAATCTAATTCCCACCACTTCTGATCCTGGTGTCTAGATAAAGTGTGCCACCACAACTACACAGCTTGCACTTTGATGCATACATCTTCCCACAACTGAAGCTCAGTCTAGATCATTCTTAATGCATCTAGTGAGCCTGCACCCTGGAATACATCACCAAGACTAAACACAAGCTCAGTTGCATGCCTATGGCTCTAGTGACCCTGTGCTATATCTCATACATGCCAGAATAATTGAGCTTGCAATTGGGAGCTCACGTCCCACCACTGCAAAATCCATGCCTTTGAGCACAAGTTTGCACTGCTGAGATTTTACTTGAGAGCTTACCTCCCACCACTGTGGTATGTCTTCTAGTGTAGGTAAACTGACACGACTGAGTGCATGTTCTAAAGGAAGCAGGAACAACAACAACAAAATACTACCTAATTGCACTCTGGAGCATGTATCCACCACTAAAAATCACATACTTGCACACTTCTTGCAAATTCTGAGCCTCACACTAAGCACTCATGCCACAACCAAGAAGCCTGTGGTGTAGAGTACGTGTGGTACAGTTACTGCTCTTACATTCTGAAGCATACACCCTCCCACTTCTGAGCACATGCCCTATAGCTCCCATGTCACAACTACAGGGGAGTAGTAATCTTGCACACAGGTACACTCGTTATTCACTTGAAAGTCTGCCTTTTCAAGCATGAGTCCCACCCCTATTCCACCCAGGCTCCAAAGCACACATGCTACTACCAATCTCACATTCTAGTGCTGGAATTCTGTAAAGTCTTAGCTTACACTCTGTTGCATTTGTTCCCCCACTACACTTCCCATGCTCCAGAAAAGGTGTACCAACTACTGAACTTGCACTCTGGAGTGCTATCCACCGCAACTGATACTGCATTCCAAAGTTCATGACCTGTCCACAACTGAGTATTCATTGTAGATCACGAAATATACAAATGCTGAGCTTGCTTTACGGAGCAAGTGGTCTTCCACTACAGAACATACATTCTAGATTTATTATTTAATAATACTGAGCCTGTGCTCTAAACCTGACATACCCCAAATGCTGTGTTCTCATTCTTGATCAAGCATGTCACCAATACTGATCGTGGACTCTGAAGAATGACTCTCACCTCCACTGAGCCAATGCTCCAGAGATCATGTGCCACAACTGTTTAGCTGTCACTCTAGACCACGCACTGTACTATTAGACAGCACTCTCGGTCATACAAGCTGCAGCTAGTGTACCTGTGTTCTACAGCTGATATTCCATGTCTACAGATTTCATACTGTCTGTCTCATTTCTTGCCTCTATGGATTCTGGGTTCCAAAGCAAATGTGCCACAACTCTTGAGTTTTCACTCTTGAGCATTTGTTCTGCCACTACTTAGCTCATGCTCTAGATACTTATCCCACACCTGCTTAGCTTTGTCTCTGGAGGATGTGCCCAACAATACTGAATTCACATTCAAGAGGATATATCCCGCAACTACTGAACCTCTATTCTCAACTGAGTGTGCCACAACTACACAGCTGACACTCTGAAACATGTGTCCAACCACGATTGACCCCATGCTTTAGCACATCTGTGTTGTACTTACTGACCTTGCATCCTGGAGCTCAGCTTGCACCGTGCATGAACTTTCACTCTAGAACCTACTCCCACCAATACTGAGGCCATGCTCTAGAGCAAGCTTACCAGAAGTACTGAACCTTTTCTTTAGAGCACACATGTATCATCTTCTGAGACTACATTCTAGAACATGACTCCCAGGGGCACTTAACCCATGCTACAGAGCAGATATACCACAACTACTGAGCTGGCATTGTGAAGTCTGTGTCCCACGATGTTGAATTTGAGTTCTAGAGTGTGAGTGCTGCAGTTACTGAGCCACTACAGTACTTGCACTTTAGAGCAGGAACGCTCCAATTACTCTCCTAGCATAATAAGATGCATCCAACCAGTACTGAGCCTACACTGCTGAGCACACACACACCAACCGCTACTGAATCCATGATCTATGCAGGAGTGCCACAACTGCTCAGCTTCAATTCTGGAGCCTACATTTTTCCACTACTGAAACTGCATTCTACAGCAAGTATTCCACAGTTACTAAGACTCATCTGAAGCTGATATGCCTCAAATACCGACCTTGACCACTGGAACATGTGTCTTACCACTAGAAAATCAGTGCTTTAGATCAGGTGTGCTGCAATCATTGAGCTTCCCTTAAGCACATGTCTGCACCCACATTTTGTAGCACACTTACTGCCACTACAGTTTCTCTGCTCTAAAACTGTCATCGAGTGATCTGCACTCTAAACTATGTGTGTCACAAGTACTGAATTCACCCTAGAGAATGCATCTGACTATATGGAACCTTTGCTCTAAGTTATGTATGCTACAAATCCTCAGCTTCCCTCTGGAGCACGTCACAACTGATTCTAAGCAGGTGTTCCTTAACTCATCAGCCAAATCTCTGAACTATGTATTCACAACTCCTATTCTTTCACTATGGAGCACACATTCCACCACTACTGAGACTGTGCTGTAGAACACAGTTGCCGCAAACACTGGGTGTGCACTATGGAGCACACATCCATTGCTATTGAACTAGTAGTCTAGGGCAGGTTGCTATAATTACTGACCTTGCTCTCTGGAGAACCTATCACACCTACTGAGCCTGCACTCCAAACACACGTTCTGCTACTTGTGAATGTTTGTCTAGAGTAAGCATCTGCAACTGTTGTTCTGGCATGATGGAGCATCCATTCTGCCACTATGGAGATTGAGCTCTAGGTGACACATGCTGCAACTACTGAGCTTGAACCGTGGAGCACGGGTCCCACCACTACACAACTTGCACCCTAGAGCTACCACGTTGAAGCTACTAAACTTTCATTCTGAGTTCATAGTCTGCCCCTATTGAACATGTGCTCTAAAGCAAGCATCTTGCCATTATTGAGTCTGTTTTTCTTTTATAGCACCTGCAAGTACTATTGAGCCCACACTCTACAGCATGCATGCAGAATCTACCATGATTACACTCTGCAGCATGTGTCCTATAGCTACTGAGCTTGCACTCTGTAGCATGTTTCTTACTGCTAACATCCTGCATTTTAGAGCACTTTTGCTACAACTAGTGAGTTGGCATTCTGCAACACAATACCACCATTATAGAGCACATGAACAAGTGCATGCATCCCACACCTCCTGAACCTGTGCTCAAAAGTAGGCATGCCAGAACTACTAAGTGTGAAGCCCAGAATTACTGAAGCATGTGTTTTGCAGCTAATGTGTCTGTGACTTTGAGCATCGTACAACAAGTGCATTGCTTGCAGTATGGAGCATTCCTCCTATGTCTTTGACTTTGCATCCCAAAGCACCTGCCCTGCCCATAATCTAGAGTAGACCTGACACACCTGCTGAAATTTTACTGTGGAGCATGTCCCTGCCTATGACTGAACAAACATTCTATAGCATTTTCAAGCCACTTCTGATCCATGCTGCAAGCTTATGTTCCACAGCTACTAAGCCCAAAGTCTAGATTATGCATGGTGCAATTACTGAGCTTGAACTCTAAAGCATTCTACAGAGCCTGCGTTTAGAGCAAATGTATTACAAGTAATTGGCTTGAACTGTAGAGCATACATTACAAATCTGAAGCTCACACTCTAGAGGATTTGGGCCACAACAGGATGTGCCTATGCTCTGGAGCTGGTATGCCAACTTACTGAGTGTGCACTATCCAACATTGATTTCACCGTGATTGAGCCCTCATTTCAGAACACACATGCTAGAACTGCTGAGCTTGCATTCTAGAACTAGGTCTCATCACTATTGACACCACTGTCTAGAGCATGCTGACTACCAACTGTTGAGCTTCCATTATGGAAGACACTTTCTGACCCTGTTGAGCCTAAGCTTTAGAGCCGGTCTACTGCAACCACTGAGCTTGCACTAGGAGCATGCCTGAGCTCATGTTTTATATTACATGTACATATATTGCTACTCCCAAGTCTGTGCCCTAAAAGCAATCAAGCCTCAACTAGTGAGCCTGGACTCTACAGTATGTGTGCCACAGGTACTTTCACCTGGAAGCATGCATCTCAACAATACTGAACTGTAGCTTTAAAGTAGGCAACTACTGAGCCTGAACAGTGGGGCATGTGTACCATCAATACTCTATTGCACTCTAGAATAGACATGTCATAACTAGGAGACTTGCACCCTGAAGCTTGTTTATTTCTGCTAGCAAACAGGTGGTCTAGAGAAGTCATCCTGCCATTATTAAGCTGGTGTTCTATAATAACACAATAATACTATTCAGCCTACACTCTGGAACATGCATTCAAAACTACCCAGATTTCCCTCAGTAGCATGTGCCACACAACTTCGGAGTTTGCACTCTGTTTATACTTCTTACCACTGAGCCCATACTCCCCAGCTCTTTTGCTACAACTACTGAGCAGGCACTCTGGAGTAGCACCTCTGAGCACATGCTCAAATGCATGCCACTTGCCCCTACTGAGCCTATACCCTGAAGCAGCTAAGCCACAACTACTGAGCTTGCACTCTGAACCTAGTGTTCTGAAACTCTTGAGCCTTTGATCTTAGACATCATGCTACAGCAATAGCCTGCAGTCTGGGGCAATCCTCCTGTGACTGTTGAGCTTGATTTTCAAAGTACACATTCTGCCAGTCCTGAACCCCTGCTCTACAATCTACATAACACAACTGCTGAGCTGGCACTCTAGAGCACATGCCCTGCCATTACTCAACTCATATTTCTTGGCACTCATAATGCCAATTGTGAGTCCATGCCCCAACTAATGTGCCCCAAGTCATGAGCCACAACTAATAATCCACAATATAGAGTGTGCATGCTGCAATGGCTGAATTTGGACTCTGGAACAAGTGTCTAGCTCCTGCTTAACATGCAATTATAGCACATGTGCCATAGATAATTAGCTTGCACTCTGGAGCACACATTACAAATCATTACACCTCTATTCTATACAGCATTCATGCTAGAGCATGACTACCGTGAATGGTGTATCTGTGCTCTAGAGCTGATTTGCAGAACTACTATGCTTTCACTATCCAACACACATTTCACCACTATTTAGCCCTCATTCCAGACAACAAGTGCAACAACCAATGAGCTTATACTCTGAAGTGTACATTTAACTACCTCTGGACCCACAGTCTAGAACCCAGACCAACCAATACTGAGGCTAGCTGGCATGTAGGAATTACAGAGCCTATACTTTAGAGAACATTTAGGCACAACTCCTTAGACTGCACTCTATAGCATACTTCCTATGACTACTTGAGCTTACACACTAGAGCAGACAAGTTACAACTACTGACCTGGCACTCTGGAGCTTGTGTCCCACCACCACTGAGTCTTGTTCTCAAATATCAGTAGTGCAGCTACTGAATTTACACTATGGAGCAATAAACCTGTGCTTATAGTGTTTACATTTTAGATCAGGCCTACCTCAATGACTCGGGTGGTGCTTGAAAGATGCCCCCAAACAGCCCTGGGTCTGCATTGTAGAGCACACACTCACCACCACGGAGCCTATGCTCTACAGCAGAAGTGCCACAACTGCTCATCTTGCATTCTGGAGCATACTTTCTTCCATGCCTGAATTGCACTCTAGAGTAAATGTTCCACACATGCTGACCCTGTGCCCTAAAGCAGCCATACCTCAACCACTGACCTCATCTTCTGGATTGTGTGTCTAGGAACTGGTAAACAGAGCCCTCAGATCAGATGTGCTGTGACCACTGAACTTACCCTCAGAAGCATGACTGAGTCTAAGTTTTGTAGCACATGTACTGCTACTACTGAGGCTGCACTCTAAAAACACTCATGCCACAAATAGTGAGCCTGCACTCTGGACTATGTGTGCCACAACTACTTAGTTTCACCTTGGGTCATTACCAGTGTTTACTTCCGTCACTCAGTTGTGCCCTTTGTGACCCCATGGACTGCAGCATGCCAGGCTTCCCCACCCATAACCAACTCCAGGAGCTCATATCCCGGGTCTAAAGTATGGATGCCACAATAATGAGCTTGCACTTTGGAACACACGTGCCACCACCAAGGCACCTTACCCAAACAAAGGTTAAGCAGAGGTGTGTTGCAACTAATCAGCCGATGCTCTAGTATTTATCCACAGCCATTACTGCAATTAGGAGAATGCATTCCACCATTATTGAGACTGTGCTGTAGAACCCAGGTGCTGCAACTACTGAGCTTGTACTATGGAACATGAATCCCACCACTGCTGAACTAGTCGTCTAGAGCAGTTTGTAATAACTACTGAGCTTGCACTCTGAAGAAATGATCACATTACTATTGAGCAGGAACCTTAGTCATGAGTGCTGTAACTTTTGAGCCTGTATGTAGACTAAGACTCTGCCACTGGTGTTCTTGCACTCTGTAGAACACGTTCCACCATTAACGAGACTAAGTTCAAGAAGAGCTGTGTGGCAACTAATGAACACATGGAGTATGTGTTCATACTCCACCACTCTACCCCACTCAAATTTCAGTCTAGAACATTTATGTCATGACTACTGATCCTTCGTTCTGAAGCGCACATCCTGCCTTTAGTTTTGCAGCATTCTACAGCACCTTTTGAATACTAGGGGCCCACACTCCAGAACATGCAAGCTGAAACTACTGAGCTTAACCTCTGTAACATGTGTCCTGTGACTACTGAGTCTGCATTCTGAAGTATGCTTCCTGTAACTAAAGAGCCCATACTCTATAGTACTTTTCCTACACCTAGGGAGCTGGAACTATGGAGGACATATACCACCATACTGCCTACATACTCTAGGACACACAGCCAGTCCCTATTGAGCCCATGTTACTCAGCAGGATTGCCACAACTGGAGGATGCATTTCACAATTACTGAGCCTCTGATCTTCAGCATCATGTAAGTGAGAGGGTATAAAGCAGGAAGGCCAGGGGCCTCCAAATAGAGTAAATAGGCTGCAAGTGTCGGATATTTTTTTCTCTTTCTCTTAAGTGGCAGGAGGAAACAAACTAGTGTTACATTTGTTTCTCCTTCTCTATACACATTTGAAAAGACGTTTCTCTTCAAATTCTGTGTTGCCATAAGGACACCTGGTTCCACCTGAACTTAACTTTTCTCAAACCTTGAGCTAACCAATGCATTTTTCTTAGGGAAATGTTTATTTTAAGCTATGTTAATATGCTATGTATTTACCCCAGATTCTGTCATCTGCCTAAAGCTCAGAACCAACTTGCCAAAACAGCATGTTATACTCATACATTGTTCTCCTAATCTATGTTAATGAAATTATATATTTGTATGGAAATTTGCCTTTCTTCGAGATTCATGTCAATCATTTTATTGCCCAGATGGCTCACCTGGTGCCAAGGTTATCTCAAAATGCATCTTGTGGGTGAGGGACCTGGTGCCATTCCCTGAGTTTCGAGACAGTTCCTTTCTTTAATTAACAGACTGCTAGTGACTATTTAACATCCAGCTAAAGCCTAGCCGGGGGGTACTCTTTCTGTCCCCTTCTGATGTCTATGTCAGAAGCTTTCTTTCTTTTATACTTTAATAAAACTTTATTACACAAAAGCTCTGAGTGATCAAGCCTCATCTCTACCCCCAGGTTGAATTCTTCTCCTCTGGAGGCCAAGAATCCTGGCAGTTTTCATGGCTCAGCAACAACCTCTCACTACAAATAAGTAGCTTGCCATCTGGAGCATCTGGACTGGGATGATTGTGCTTGTTAACCAAAGCACATGTCCTGCTACTCCTAAGTTCATGCTCTGAAGTAGAAACAAAACAACCATTGATAGTCACTGTTGGGATCATATCCCCAATACTTATAAACTAGTAGTCTTCAGAAGGTGTGCAATAACATCTGAGAGTGTACACTCAAGAACCCGTCACATCACTCCAGAACCCTAATTCTAAACACATGTCCTGCAACTTGTGAGCTTTCATCTAGCGTAAGCATCTGCAACTACTGTTTTTGTACTCTGTAGCATGCATTCCACCACTACTGAACCAGCTCTATAATATGTGTGCTACAACTATGAACACTGAATTGTAGAACACGTGTACCACACATAGACAAGCTGCATGTGTCAGAACCACTGGGTTTGCATTCTGAAGCGCAAATTCTTGCATTACTGAGGCTGCATTTTAGCGCTCATAATACACCCACAATTATTCAGTAGTAGTTGATGTGGAGTAGTCCCACGTATACTGAGATTTTGCTCTAAACATGACAAAAGTGAAAGTTGCTCAATCGTGTCCGACTCTTTGAGACCCCATGGACTATAGAGTCCATGGAATTCTCCAGGCCTGAATACTGGAGTGTTAACCTTTCCTGTCTCCAGGGGATCTTCCAAACTCAAGGACTGAACCCAGGTTTCAAGCATTGCAGGCAGATTCTGTACCAAATGAACCACAAGGGAAGATATACACCACATACTGATTCCTCATTCTAGATCTGAATATTAAACTACATGGTTTCATTTGACATGTTAAATTACATGGAGAGTATTTTTGAAGGAGTAATAAAACCTCTCAGGAAATAAACATGGCTGATGTTCCTATTATCAGTTCAGTCCAGTTGCTCAGTCGTGTCCGACTCTTTGAGACCCCACCTATCGCAGCACGCCAGGCCTCCCTGTCCATCAGCAACTCCCGGAGTTTACACAAATTCATGCCCATTGAGCCGGTGATGTCACCCAGCCATCTCATTCTCTGTCGTCCCTTTCTCCTCCTGCCCACAATCCCTCCCAGCATCAGGGTCTTTTCCAATGAGGCAACTCTTTGCATGAGGTGACCAAAGTATTGGAGTTTCAGCTTCAGCGTCAGTCCTTCCAATGAACACCCAGGACTGCTCTCCTTTAGGATGGACTGGTTGGACCTCCTTGCAGTCCAAGGGACTCTTAAGGGTCTTCTCCAACACCACAGTTCAAAAACATCCATTTTTTGGCACTCAGCTTTCTTCACAGTCCAACTCTCACATCCATATATGACCACTGGAAAAATCATAGTCTTGACCAGACAGACCTTTGTTGGCAAAGTCAGGTCTCTGCTTTTTAATATGATATCTAGGTTGGTCATAGCTTTCCTTCCAAGGAGTAAGTGTCTTTTAATTTCATGGCTGCAATCCCCATCTGCAGTGATGTTGGAGCTCGAAAAAATAGAGTCTGACACTGTTTCCACTGTTTCCCCGTCTATTTGCCATGAATTGATGGGACCAGATGCCATGATCTTAATTTTCTGAATGTTGAGCTTTAAGCCAACTGTTTCACTCTTCTCTTTCACTTTGCTCAAGAGGCTTTTCAGTTGCTCTTCACTCTCTGTCATAAGGGTGGTGTCATCTGCATATCTGAGGTTATTGATATATCTCCTGGCAATCTTGATTCCAGCTTGTGCTTCTCCCAGACCAGCGTTTCTCATGATGTACTCTGCAAAGCAGTTAAATAAACAGGCTGACAATATACAGCCTTGATGTACTCCTTTTCCTATTTGGAACCAGTCTCTTTGTACATGTCCAGTTCTAACTGTTGCTTCCTGACCTGCATACAGGTTGCTCAATAGGCAAGTCAGGTGGTCTGGTATTCCCATCTCTTTCAGAATTTTCCACAGTTTACTGTGACCTACACAGTCAAAGGCTTTGGCACAGTCAATAAATCAGAAATAGATTTTTTCTTTTCTGGAACTCTCTTGCTTTTTCAATGATCTAGTTGATCTTGGCAATTTGATCTCTTGTTCCTCTGCCTGTTCTTAAACCAGCTTGAACATCTGGAAGTTCATGGTTCACATATTGCTGAAGACTGGCTTGGAGAATTTTGAGCACTGCTTTACTAGCGTGTGAGATGAGTGCAGTTGTGCGATAGTTTGTGCTTTCTTTGGCATTGCCTTTCTGTTGGATTGCAATGAAAACTGGCCTTTTCCAGTCCTGTGGCCACTGCTGAGTTTTGCAAATTTGCTGGCATATTGCGTGCAGCACTTTCACAGCATCATCTTTCAGGATTTGAAATAACTCAACTGGAATTCCATCATCTCCACTAGTTTTTCTTCTAGTGATGCTTCTAAGGCCCACTTGACTTCACATTCCAGGTTGTCTGGCTCTAGGTGGATGATCACATCATCTTGATTATCTGGGTCATGAAGATCTTTTTTTGTACAGTTCTTCTGTGTATTCTTGGCACCTCTTCTTAATATCTTCTGCTTCTGTTAGGCCCATACCATTTGTCATTTTTCAAACCCATCTTTGCATGTAATATTCCCTTGCTATCTCCAATTTCCTTGAAAAGATCGCTAGGCTTTCCCATTCGACTCTTTCCCTCTGTTACTTTGCATTGTGTCACCGAGGAAGGCCTTCTTATGTCTCCTTGCTATTCTTTGGAACTCTGCATTCAAATTGGAATATCATTCTGTTTTGCCTTTGCTTTTCACTTCTCTTCTATTCACAGCTATTTGAAGGCCTCCTCAGACAACCATTTTGCCTTTTTGCATTTATTTTCCATGGGCAGGGTCTTGATCCGTGTCTGCTGTACAATGTCACAAACCTCCATCCATAGTTCATCAGCCACTCTGTTTATCAGATCTAGTCCCTTAAATCTATTTCTCACTTCCACTGTATAGTCACAAGGGATTTGATTTAGGTCATACCTGAATGGTCTAGTGGTTTTCCCTACTTTCTTCAGTTTAAGTCTGAATTTGGCAATAAGACGTTCATCATCTGAGCCACAGTCAGCTCCCCGTCTTGTTTTTGGTGACTCTATGGAGCTTCTCCATCTTTGGCTGCAAAGAATATAATCCACCTGATTTCGGTGTTGACCATCTGGTGATGTCCATGTGTAGAGTCTTCTCTTGTGTTGTTGGAAGAGGGTGTTTGCTATGACAAGTGTGTTCCCTTGGCAAACTCTATTAGCCTTTGCCCTACTTCATTCTGTACTCTAAGGAAAAATTTGCCTGTTACTCCAGGTGTTTCTTGACTTCCTACTTTTGCATTCCAATCCCCTATAATGAAAAGGACGTCTTTTTTGGGTTTTAGTTCTAAAAGGTCTTATAGGTCTTCATAGAACTGTTCAGCTTCAGCTTCTTCAGCATTACTGGTTGGGGCATAGGTTTGAATTACCGTGATATTGAATGGTTGACCTTGGAAACAAAAAGAGATCATCCTGTCACTTTTGAGATTGCATCCAAGTACCACATTTCAGACACTTTTGTTGAGCATGATGACTACTCCATTTCTTCTAAGGGATTCCTGCCCACAGAAGTAGATATAGTGGTCATCTGAGTTAAATTCACCCATTCCAGTCCATTTTAGTTCGCTGATTCCTAGAATGTCAACATTCACTCTTGCCATCTCCTGTTTGACCACTTCCAATTTGTCTTGATTAATGGACCTAACATTCCAGGTTCCTATGCAATATTGCTCTGTACAGCATCAGACCTTGCTTCTATCACCAGTCCCATCCACAACTGGGTATTGTTTTTCTTTGGCCCTATTCCTTCATTCTTTCTGGAGTTATTTGTCCACTAATCTCTAGTAGCATATTGGGCCCCTACCGACCTGGGGAGTTCTTTCAGTATCCTATCATTTTGCCTTTTCATGCTGTTCTTGGGGTTCTCATGGCAAGACTGCTGAAGTGGTTTGCCATTCCCTTCTCCAGTGGACCACATTCTGTCAGACCTCTCCAGCATGACCTGCCCATCTTGGGTGGTCCCACATGGCATAGCTTAGTTTCATTGAGTTAGACAAGACTGTGATCAGATTGGCTAGTTTTCTGTGATTATGGTTTTTGTGTGTCTGTCCTCTAATGCCCCCTCAAAAACCTACCGTCTTACTTGGGTTTCTCTTACCCTGGATGTGGGGTGTTCCTTTACATCTGCTCCAGCAAAGCGCAGGTGCTGCTCATTTGCCTTGGACGAGAGGTATCTCCTCACAGCCGACCCTCCTGACCTTGAATGTGTTACTATTATAGATATCATGAAATAATGTGGAATTCATGAAGATCTATTATGTCCCGATAAATGTTGTCAAATATAATTCTAGTTTTCATATTAAAGAGTTACATGTTGCAGCAAAGACCAAGTAGCTTTGTCAATTACAATACAATCTGACTTTAAACATGCCTTTTATGGCTTCACTCTGACACCTTTGGCAGAATACTAATTCTTCAAGATTTATGGAAAACACCATCTATGTGTAAAACCAGGTAAATAAATTTTGTTATTAACAGTAAGCTGATACCAGACTGGAATTTGGTTTTCTCCCTCCATTAAGGGGACAAAATTTTCTTATAATGTGGGTTTTGGTAAGAGACTGTGAATTTCTTTATCTTTAAGTGAATTATAGGTGCTTTTAAAATCTTTTGTTACTTTCTTAAAGTAAATGAGTATTATTTCACAATAAACTAGGAAGATCATGATACCTGTAGATGATACATTAAACTTCTTCCTCTTCTGCAAAAATAACCCATTACTGTCAAACTGTTCCTATTATGATCTCCTTAATACATGGCAATAGTCTACTCCTAAACTGAGGAATTTAAAATGTGTAAGCAATTGTAATGCTGAAGAAGCTGAAGTTCAACGGTTCTATGAAGAACTAAAAGACCTTTTAGAACCAACACCCAAAAAAGATGTCCTTTTCATGAGAGGGGACGGGAATGCAAAAGCAGGAAGTCAAGAAACACATGGAGTAACAGGCAACTGTGGCCTTGGACTACAGAATGAAGCAGGGCAAAGGCTAGTAGAGGTTTGCCAAGAGAACACACTGGTCATAGCAAACACTGTCCTCGAACAACACAGGAGAAGACTCTACACATGGACATCACCAGATGGTCAACACCGAAATCAGATGGATTATATTCTTTGAAGCCAAAGATGGTGAAGTTCTAGAGTCAGCAAAAACAAGACGGGGAGCTGATTGTGGCTCAGATGATGAACGTCTTATTGCCAAGTTCAGACTTAAACTGAAGAAAGTAGGGAAAACCACTAGACCATTCAGGTATGACCTAAATCAAATCCCTTGTGACTATACAGTGGAAGTGAGAAATAGATTTAAGGGACTAGATCTGATAGATGGAATAGCTGATGAACTATGGACAGAGGTTCATCACATTGTACGGGAGACAGGGATCAAGACCATTCCCATGGAAAAGAAAGCAAAAAGGCAAAATGGTTGTCTGAGGAGGCCTTACAGATAGCTGTGAAAAGAAGGGAAGTGACAAGCAAAGGAGAAAAGGAAAGATATTCCAGTTAGAATGCAGCGTTCCAAAGAATAGCCTGGAGAGATAAGAAAGCTTTCCTCAGCAATCAATGCAAAGAAATAGAGGAAAACAACAGAATGGGAAAGACTAGAGATCTCTACAAGAAAACTAGAGGTACCATGGGAACTTTTCACGCAAACATGGGTTCGATAAAGGACAAAAATGATATGGACCTAACAGAAGCAGAAGATATTAAGAAGAGACACCAAGAATACACAGAAGAACTGTACAAAAAAAGATCATCATGACCCAGATAACCACAATGGTGTGATCACACACCTAGAGCGAGACATTCTGGAATGTGAAGTCAAGTGGGCCTTAGAAAGCATTACTATGAATAAAGCTAGTGGATGTGATGGAATTCCAGTTGAGCTATTTTAAATCCTGAAATATGATGCTGTGAAAGTGCTGCATGCAATATGCCAGCAAATTTGGAAAACTTGGCAGTGGCCACAGGACTGGAAAAGGTCAGTTTTCATTCCAATCCCTAAGAAAGGCAATCTCAAAGAATGCTCAAACTACCTGAGAAAATTGCACTCATCTCACATACTAATAAAGTAATCCTCAACATTTTCCAAGCCAGGCTTCAACAATACATGATCCATGAACTTCCAGATGTTCAAGCTGGTTTTAGAACAGGCAGAGGAACCAGAGATCAAATTTTCAACATCTGCTGGATCAACAAAAAAGCAAGAGAGTTCCAGAAAACGTATATTTCTGCCTTATTGACTACCCCAAAGCCTTCAACTGTGTGGATCACAATAAACTGTGGAAAATTCTGAAAGAGATGGGAATAGCAGACCAGCCTCTTGAGAAAGCTGTATGCAGGTAAGGAAACAACAGTCAGAACTGGACATGGAACAACAGACTGGTTCCAAATAGGATAAGGAGTATGTCAAAGCTGTGTATTGCCACCCTGCTTATTTAACTTCTATGCAGAGTGCATCATGAGAAATGCTGGTCTGGAAGAAGCACAAGCTGGAGTCAAGATTGCCGGGAGAAATATCAATAACCTCAGATATGCAGATGGCACCACCCTTATGGCAGAGAGTGAAGAGGGCCTAAAAAGTTTCTTGATGAAAGTGAAAGAGGAAAGTGAAAAAGTTGGCTTGAAACTTAACATTCAGAAAACTAAGATCATGGCCTCAGGTCCCATCACATCATGGGAAATAGATGGGGAGACAGTGGAAATAGTATCAGACTTCATTTTTTGAGGCTCCAAAATGACTGCAGATGGTGACTGCAGCCATGAAATTAAAAGAAACTTACTCCTTGGAAGGAAAATTATGACCAACCTAGATAGCATATTAAAAATCAGAGACATGACTTTGCCAACAAAGGTCTGTCTAGTCAAGGCTATGGTTTTTCCAGTGGTCATGTATAGATGTGAGAGTTGGACTGTGAAGAAAGCTGAGCACCGAAAAATGGATGCTTTTGAACTGTGGTGTTGGAGAAGACTCTTGAGAGTCATTTGGACTGCAAGGAGATCCAACCAGTCCATCCCTAAAGGAGATCAGTCCTGGGTGTTCATTAGAAGGACTGATGGTGAAGCTGAAACTCCAGTACTTTCGCCACCTCATGAGAAGAGTTAACTCTTTGGAGAAGACCCTGATGCTGGGACGGATTGTGGGCAGGAGGAGAAGGGGACGACAGAGGATAATATGGCTGGGTGGCATCACTGGCATGAGTTTGAGTAAACTCCGAGAGTTGGTGATGGACAGGGAGACCTGGCGTGCTGTCCTTCATGGAGCTGCAAAGAATCGGACACCACTGAGTGACTGAAGTAAACTGAACTGAAGCAATATCTGTAATGAAACAATCAGGGCTATGGGAAAGCCAAGTTTGTCACCTGAATTTTTGGAGTTCCCTGACAAACCTCATTTTTATTTGATGTGATAGAGCCATCCCTGGCTGCAGGGTTGTTGCCCTCACAGTGAAAAATGTTAATGGTTTACTGAACATTACATCCTAATTTGTTATCACCTCTGAGATAGTTCCTTGTTATGTTATATTGTTAAAATTTTACACAAGTTGATAAAAGGACACTACACCTTTGTTTTTAAAGCTGATATCAGTAATCAGTATTTGGATAAAGATCAGATGCTCTATGACATACAACCAGGAGATTAACACCTGGATATAATCACTTCACTAAGTCAGATGACCTGGGGCATACTGGGCTATACCTTATGAAAGTTCCTGCCTTAAATTCTTGCTTTTAACCTTATTTTCTCCCTAGATTATTTTATATATTGTCTGTTTCATAAAATTTCTGTGTCTTACATTATCAAGTACTGAAAGGTTGTTGCTGAACGATAAGACGCGGGATTCTTGGCCTCCGGAGGAGACGAATTCAATCCGGGGCCAGAGACGAGGCTGGATCGCTCAGAGCTTTTGTGTTATAAAGTTTTATTAAAGTATAGAGAAAGCTTCTGACATAGGCATCAGAAGGGGGCAAAAGAGTACCCCCCTCCTAGTCTTTAGCTGTATGTTATATAGTCACTCACAGTCTGTTAATGAAATGAAAGGAATGTCATAAAATTTAGAATGGCATCAGATAATTCATCCCAGGCCATAAAACGATTGACTTGAATCTTTTAGAAGGGCAGAATACCAACAAATAGTTCCGTTTACATAGATTAGGAGAACAATACCTGAGGAAGTAAGTTAGGCCGTTTAGCGGAACCAACTTGAAGATTGAGTCTGGGGTTCATTAACATAGCTTAAGACCAAAAAAAAAAAAAAAAAAGGCATGTATTGGTTAACTCAAAGTTTGAGAGTGGTTAGCTTTAGGTGAGACCAGGTGTCATGGCAACACAGAATGTTAAGAGAAACCTCCTTTTAAATTTGTATAGAGAATGAAAAACAGATCGCTGGTTTGTTTCTTCTTGCCATTTAAGAGAGATAAAAATGTCTGGCACTTACAGCCTCTTTCCTCCATTTGGAGACCCCTGGCCTTCCTGCCTGTTACCCTCTCAGTACATAACTCAGTCACTGGTAAAATAATGATGTATATAGTTCCATATGAGATCAATGATGGTAATTATTTAACTCTAGATATGGGAAGAAACAATAAGAGGGAAGATTTTCCTGCACCAAGAGGCTAGCAAGACAGAAATGGACTGGAGATTTTTGCTATTCACAGAGCCTAGTCAAATAGCATCACACTGACTGGCATATCAATGAAAACTTCACTGGGCCTGGAAATGAGCCTTACCAGCATCATGGGGCACAATGGCCATGAAACGCCCTGAATGCATGGTCAAATCTTTGTCTAGGAAGGGGTCCTGCTGGCTGGAAACTGACACTTACAAGCTGTTTCTGCAAAGATTAAATCATGGCTACTACTGAGTTCAACATATCTTGAAAGGAATTCAGGGTGGATATCATAAATTAGATACTTGATCTGTGCTCTGAGAAAAATATGACAAACCAAGTCTTCAGATTGTCAGATGTTTTCTGGCAAAGTTGTTTTTGTTTGTTTGTTTGTTTTCTCTCTCTCTCTCTCTCTCTCGGTGGAATAAGATGGCTGAAGATGACTGAAGAGTTGGTGGACATGGAGTACATCACTCTCAATGGATGCATCAGGAATATACCTTCAGACACAGATGTGCTTGCAGAACATCAGCTGAGAGTGGACATGAGTACCTGAACACCAGAGAAGAAAATACAGATCCACGCAAATTTCAGTAGGGTGAAGGAAATAGGGGGGAAAGCAGGAGTGTTAGTAGCAACGAACCTGTCCTCAACAAATGAGGAAACTGAAGAAGGGGTCCAAACCCCACATTGGGGCACTTATCTGGGTCAAAGGAGAAATATTTGAGGCTGACAGTGAAGCAGTTGATCTTTGAAAGCGTAAATGAAACGAGAATCAGACAATCCTTGCTGCACCATACATACCACAGACAGTTGCAGTTTTGCTAGACGGTGCAACTGCTGGAAGCTGGAGCAGAGGGATTGTGGAGCAAACCCAGGGCATGGGCTGCTGTTGACTGTTGGGAGATGAATGGAGGGGACGTGAGGGAGGAGATTGTGGGAAGTGTCTTTGGAAGAAAGCCAGGCCGCCATGAAAGCTAGGTGCTGCTACTGAATCATGTATAGGGGGTGGAGCCATCACCGTCATCTCTCTCCCCACCTGTCAGCACTGGCAGCTGAACAATAAAGAGGCTGGCCCATCAAGCACCTGACACATGGAAGAACAGCGTAGGACCCCACCCAAGGTGTTCCTTTACATGCCTGGCATGCCAAACAGCAGAATAAGGCCCCAGTTGGGGTGGGGGGCACAACTTGTGCCTGATGTGGTAAACAACAGAGGAGGGCCCAAGCGAGCAACGTTCTACTGTGTATAATGGGAAGAGTAACATGGAAAGACTAGACAAAGAGGCTTCCTGATTGCCAGCTGCCAGAGCCTTGGAAAAAGAGTCTGATGGGGCACAATTCCTGCAGGAAGCAGTCTGTATCCCTGCACACTTGCTGCTGCCAGGGTCCACATGACCCAAGCAGCTATGCCACCTTCCCTCTCAACACTCATGGGGGCAGAGTTACCACAGGTAAAAAGTGTTGCATCTGTGCACACACAGTCATTTTGGTCATGTTGAAATATTTGATGACCTGCGGACTGTGGCCGGCCAGCCTTCTCTGTTGCTGGGTGGGTGGGTTGGTTCTCCAGGCAAGAATATTGAAGTGTGTCACCATATCCTTCTAGAGCACAGTATTTCCTCCTGCCCTGCCCACCAAGTCCCCTGAGTACCTGGTGCTGCCAGGTACCTTGAGACCTAAGCAGTTGCACCAAAATTGAAACCCATTTGATGTGTGGTAAGGAACAGGACCCCAAAACTTATCACTTGCTGTACAAGCTGCAGATTAAATTCATATGATCAACTAGGCAGACTCTGTATCTATGGAATATATAAAAGGACATTGAGAGGTCCCACAAAAAAAAAAAAAAAATGCACAAGTTGTGAGAGCTGTGGACATTGGGGAAAAGAACACACAGGAGTAGGAACAGATTAGAGGCTGAGCTGCCCCTACAGCAGGTCCAGAGAACAGCATAGTATTGGAGGACATCCTAGGGACGCGAGGTGGACTCTGGCTACCAGTGAACAAAAGGACACTTTCTTCCAGAGACCCAAGGAAAACACTTATTATTCTTATACTTTGACTTTTTCTGTGGTTTCTTTTGGATTTTTTTCCTCCCCCCACCCTGTTGTAGTTGTCAATTTTATTAGGCCAATGAAATCTATTTAAGCTTTTGAGATTTTATTTTTAATCACACTTTTTAGTTCTGTTAAAACCGTCTTCCTCTGTTGGCTTTTGTAGTCCTGTAGCATTTCCTTTACTTTATCCTTCTTTTCCTCTTCTTTTAACTTATATTTTAAACTTATTTTTCTACATTTATACCTTTGTTTTTTCTATTGTTCTTTTCTCATTGCAGTTAATGTTTAATATATACATAAATCTTCTGTATCTACCTCTAATAAACTTTGCATTTATGTTCTTTCATTCTTTTTTTCCCTTTCCTTTCTTTTTCTCACCATAGTTTTTAGTTGTGGTTTCATTGCTTTATTCCTCAGCTGGTTCCTTGCTTTAGTTTTGTTTTCTAGTTTCTGCTTCAGTTAATTTTGTTCTTAATTGGTTGGTAGTATCATTTATTACAGTTTATTTTTGTTGAACACTTTTGATTTGCTTATGACTATTTAAATATGTGTATATATTACATTATTTCAATTATTGTTTGCCTGATTCTGTCATTGTCATTTGCCTGGGGTTCATCTTTGGCTTCTCCTTTTTCAGTATTTGTTTTAATCCTATTTAATGCCATAAAAAAGCAGCTGTGGAATCTCCGTTCCTGGCCAGAGATCAAGCCCTGAGCCTTTGCAGTGGGAGTGCTGACTCCAAGACCCTAGAGCACTCCTAACCCTACAGAGTATCAAATAGTGAGAACTCACACAAAGACAACCACTTGTATACAAGACCCAACATCACCCAGTGATCCATAGCACCCTGTGCATGATGACTTATTCAAACAACAAGCCAGGCAAAAAGACAAATCCATTCATGAGCAGACAGAATTACCACCTCAATAAGTTCAGTTCAGTTCACTCACTCTATCACATCCGAGCCTTTTTGACCACAGGGACTTCAGCATGCAAGTTTTCCCTGTCCATCACCCATTCCCAGAGCTTGCTCAAACTTATGTCCGTTGAGTCATGATTCCATCTTACCATCTTATCTCCTATCATCCCCTTTTCCTCCCACCTTCAAGCTCCCCAAGAGCAGGATCTTTTACAATGAGTCAGTTTTTTGTATCAGGTGGCCAGAGTATCGGAGTTCAGCTTCAGCATCAGTCCTTCCAATGAATATTTAGGACTAGTTTCCTTTAGGATCGACTGGTTTGATATCTTTGCTGCCCAAGAGACTCTCAAGAGTTTTCTCCAATAGGACAGTTCAAAAGCATCAATTTTTCAGTGCTCAGCTGTCTGTATAGTCTAACTCTCACTTCCATTGGTGACTACTGGAGAAACCATACCTTTGACTAGACAGACCTTTGCCAGGAAAGTAGTCTCTGTGCTTTTTAATATGCCATCTAGGTTGATCATAGCTTTTCTTCCAAAGAGTAAGCATATTTTAATTTCATGGCTGCAGTCACCATCTGCAGTGGATTTGGAGCCCAGGAAAATAAAGTCTTTCAACGTTTCCATTGTTTTCCCATATGTTTATCATGAAGGGATGGGACTGGATGCCATGATCTTTGTTTTACAATGCTGAGTTTTATACCAACTATTTCACTCTCCTCTTTCACTGTCATCAAGAGGCTCTTTAGTTACTCTTCACTTTCTGCTGTAAGGGTAGTGTCATCTGTATAACTTAGGTAATTGGTGTTTCTCCTGTAAATCTTGGTTCTAGCTAGTTCTCCATGCAGTCTGGTATTTCTCATGATGTATGCTGCATAGAAGTTAAATAAGCATGGGAACAATATACAGCTTTGAATTACTCCTTTGCCAACTTGGAACAAGACCAATGTTTCATGTGTGGTTCTAACTGTTGCTTCTTGACCTGAGTACAGGTTTCTCAGGAAACAGGTAAGATAGTCCTATCTTCTTAAGAATTTTCTTTTAAGAGAAAGTTATACTGGTATTACCATCTCTTTAAGAATTTTCCACAGTTCATTGTGATTCACACAAAGGCTTTGGTGTAGTCAGTAAAGCAGAAGCAGTTTTCCTTCTGGAACACTCTTGGTTTTCTATGATCCAATGAATGTTGGTCTTTTAATCTCTGGTTCCACTGACTTTTCTAAATCTAGCTTGAACATCTGAATATTCACTGTTCACATACTGTTGAAGACTCACTTGGATAATTTTGAGTATTATTTTGCTAGTGTGAGAGAGGAGCACAATGGTGTGGCACTCACACAATTTGAACATTTGAACATCCTACCACATTGCCTTTCTTTGGGGTTGGCATGAAAACTGACCTCACTCAGACATGCTCATCAGAGTGCAAAAAAAAATAAAATAAAATAAAAAGACAACTCATCTTCTCCCTCCAAAATGCAAGCACAAACAACACCCTATACAAGGCTTACACAAGCCAATGGTCAAACTTATGAGGGAAGAAACCAATGGAAATAAAGAATTCAACCTTGAAGTCTGAGAAAAGAAGACCTCAAACACAGTAAGTTAAAAAAAAGAAGGTAAAAATAAGGTAGAGAATTACTGCACAGATGAAAGGGGGGGAAAAAAAAAACAAACAGAAACACAATCCCAATAAATGATGAGGAAATAGGGAAACTACAGAGGAAAAAAAAAATGATTTAGAACACTGATAGTGAGGGTAATCCAAAAATTTGAAAATAATACTGAGGAAGTGTAAGAATAAAATAACAAAAACCTAGAAGAATTAAAGAATAAACTTAAGGAGACAAAAAACACAATTACTGAAATTAAAAAAGTGTTCTAGAAGGAATCAATAGCAGAATATCTAAGGAGAAGAACTGATCAGTGAGCTGGAAAATAAAATGATGGAAATAATTGCTGAAGAGCAGAATACAGTAAAAAAAAAAATTGAAAAGAACTGAGAATAGTCTCAGAGATCTCTGGGACAATATTAAATGTCATCCTGAAATGAAAACCCAACACAACAAAAGAAAACTGCAAGCCAATTACACTGACGAAAATAGATTTTAAAATTCCTCGACAGAATACTAGCAAACAGAACTCAACAGCTCATTGAAATGATCACACACCATAATCAAGTTGAGTTTATCCTTGGGATGCAAGGATTCTTCAATATATGCAATTCAAACAACATGATATACTATATTAGTAAACCGAAAGATAAAAACCACAGGATACTCTAAATAGAGGCAGAAAAATCTTTTTAAAAAATTCAGGATCAATTTATGGTTAAAACTCTTCAAAAAATGATCATAGAAGAACCTACCTCAACATGCAAATGGACATTTATGATACGCAAAAAGCAAAGATTATTCTCAATGGAAAAAACACAAGGGTCTCCATTCCCATTCACCATAGCAACAAAAAGAATTAAATATACAGGAAAGTACCTGCATAAAGAGATAAAAGAACTCTATTCAGAAAATTATAGGCACTGATGAAGGAAATCAAAGATGATATGAAAAGATGGAGAGATATTCCATGTTCCTCAGAAGGAAGAATCAGTATTGTAAAATTTACTATACTAACAAATTCAATCCATACTACCAGATTCAGTGTGATTCCTATCAAATTACCAATGGCACTTTCAAAGCAGTAGAACAATAACTTTCACAATCCAAATGAAAACACAAAAGACACTGCATAGCCAAAACTATCTTGACAAACAAGAATTCAACTGGAAAATAAACATCCCTGATTTCAGACAATGTTACAAAGCTACAGTCATCAAGAGAGAATGGTACTGCCACAAAAACAGACATAGACCAATGGAACAAGATAGAAAATCCAGAATTAAACCCACAACCCTATGGGTACTTTGATTTTTAAAAGTTGGCAAGAATGTCTACGGGCCAAAGATAGCCTTGTTAATAAGTTGTGCTGGGAAAACTAGACAGCCACATGCAAAAGAATGAAATTAGAATACTTCTTAATAACATACAGAAAAATTTAAAAAAAAAAAAAAAAACACCTAAATGTAAGATGAGAAACTATAAATCCCTTAAAGGAAAACATAGGAAGAACACTCAATGATATAAATCCAAAGCCATATACTCTATGATACATCTCCTAAAGTAATGGCAATGAAAACAAATGTAAGTAGTTCAGCTTAGTCACTCAGTTGTGTCCAACTCCTTGCAGTCCCATGGACTGCAACACACCAGGCTTCCCTGTCTATCACCAGTTCCACCGGAGCTTACTCAAACTCATTTCCATAAGTAGGTGATGCCATCCAACCATCTCATCCTCCGTCATCCCCTTGTCCTCCTGCCTTCAATCTTTCCCAGAATCAAGGTCTTTTCCAGTGAGTCAGTTCTTTGAATCAGGTGGTCAAAATATTGGAGCTTCAGCTTCAATGTCAGGCCTTCCAATGCATATTCAGTTCTGATTTCCTTTAGGATGGACTGGTTTGATCTCCTTGCAGTCCAAAGGATTCTCAAGAGTCCTCTCCAACATGACAGTTCAGAAGCATCAATTCTTCAGAGCTCAGCTATCTGTATAGTTCAACTCTCACATCCATCCATGACTACTGGAAAACTCATAGCTTTGACTGGATGGACATTTGTTGAAGAAGTAATGTCTCTGCCTTTTAATATGTTGTCTAGGTTGGTCATAGCTTTCCTTCCAGGAAGTAAATGCCTCTTAATTTCATGGCTGCAGCCATCAATCAGCAGTGATTTTGGAGCCCAAGAAAATAAAGTCTGTCGCTGCTGTATTGTTTCCCCATCTATTTGCCATGAAATGATGGGACCAGATTCCATGATCCTTATTTTTTGTGTTGAGTCTTAACTCAGCCTATTCACTCCCCTCTTTCACTTTCATCATGAGTCTCTTTCATTCCTCTACACTTTCTGCCATAAAGGTGATGTCATCTGAATATCTGAATTTATTGATATTTCTCCTGGCAATCTTGATTCCAGCTTGGGTTTAAACCAGCCTGCAATTTACATGATGCAGTCTGCATATAAATTAAGTAAGCAGGGCGACAATATAGAGCCTTTACGTGCTCCTTCCCCAATTTGGAACCAGTTATTTGTTCCATGTCCAGCAGGTAAGGCAATCTGGTATTCTCATCTCTTGAAGAAGCTTCCAGTTTGATGTGATCACAGAGTCAAAGACTTTGGCATATTCAATAAAGCAGAAGTATTTTTTTTTCCCCTGTAACTCTTTTGCTTTTTCTATGATCCACTGGATATTGGTCATTTGATCTCTGATTTCTCTGTATTTTCTAAATCCAGCTTGAACATCTGGAAGTTCTTGGTTCACAACATGTTGAGAACTCCCTTGGAGAATTTTGAGCCTTACTTCGCTAGCTTAAGAGATGAGTGCAACTGTGTGGAGTTTTGAACATTCTTTAGCATTGCTTTTCTTTGGGACTGGAATGAAACTTGACTTCTTCTAGTCCTGTGACCACTGTTGCGATTTCCAATTTGCTGGCATATTGAGCGCAGCACTTTCGCAGCATCGTCTTTTAAGATTTGAAATAGCTCAACTGGAATTCCATCCCCGCCACTATCTTTTTTCATAGTGATGCTTCCTAAGGTCCACTTGACTTCAGACTCCAGGATGTCTGGACCTAGGTGAGTGCTCACATTATCCTGGTCATCTGGGTGGTGAAGACCTTTTTTGTATAGTTCTTCTGTGTATTCTTGCCACCTCTTCTTAATGTCTTCTGCTTCTGTTAGGTCCATACCATTTCTGTCCTTTCTTGTGCCCCTCTTTGTGTGAAATGTTCCCTTGTATCTCTAATTTTATTGAAGAGATCTCTAGTCTTTCCAATTTTATAGTTTTTCTCTATTTTTTGAATTGATCACCAAGGAATGCTTTCTTATCTCTCCTTGCTATTCCTTGGAACTCTGCATACAAATGGGTATATCTTTCCTTTCATGAATCCTTTGCATTTAGCTTTTCTTTTTTCTCAGCTATTTGTAAGGCCTCTTCAGACAACCATTTTGCATTTTTATACTTATTTTTCTTGGGGATGGTTTTGATTCCTGCCTCCTGTAAAATTCCATGAATCTCCATCCATCATTTCTCTTCAGACACTCTATCAGATCTAATCCTCTGAATCTATTTGCCACTTCCACGGTTTGATTGAAAGGGATTTTATTTAGGTCATATCTGAATGGTCTAGTGGTTTTCCCTACTTTCTTCTATTCAAGTCTGAATTTGGCAATAAGCAGTTCATGATCTGAGCCAAAGTTAGCTCCCAGTCTTGTTTTTGCTGACTGTATAGAGCATCACCATCTTAGGCCACAAAGAATGTAATCAATCTGATTTTGGTATTGACCATCTGATGATGTCCATGAGTAGATTTTTGTCTTGTGTGGTTGGAAGAGAGTGTTTGCTTTGACTAGTGCATTCTCATGGTAAAAGTCTGTTAGCATTTGTCCTGCTTCATTTTGTAGTCCAAGGCCAAGTTTGCCTGTTACTTCAGGTATCTCTTGACTGTTAAAAGTAAACAAATGGGACCTAATCAAGTTAAACAGTTTTGCACAGCAAACGAAATTATAAACAAGGTGAAAAGACAAAATAACAACAAATGAAACAACAGACAAAAGATTAATTTCCAAAATACACAAGCAGCTCACAGAGCTCAATACCAGAAAAATAACAACCAAATTAAAAGGGGAGAGAAAGTCCTAAACAGACATTTCTCCAAAGAAGGCAAAGATGGTTAACAAATGTGGGAAAAGATGCTCAATATCATTCACTATTCAGTTCAGTTCAGTCTGTCAGTCGTGTCCAACTCTTTGTGACCCCAAGAATCGAAGCACACCAGGCCTCCCTGTCCATCACCAACTCCTGGAGTTTACCCAAACTCATGTCCGTTGAGCCAGTGATGCCATCCAGCCATCTCATCCTCTGTCGTCCCCTTCTCCTCCTGCCCCCAATCCCTCCCAGCATCAGGGTCTTTTCCAATGAGTCAACTTTTTGCATGAGGTGGTCAAAGTATTGGAATTTCAGCTTTAGCATCAGAAATGCAAGTCAATACTACATTGGGATATCATCTCATACTGGTCAGAATGGCCATCATCAAAAAGTTTACAAGAGATAAATGCAGAAGAGTTTGTGGAGAAAAGGGAACCTTCTTGCAGCGTTGGTGGCAATTTCAGTTGGTACAGTCATCATGGAAGATGGTATGGAGATTCCTTAAAAATGTAGTAATAAAAACACTGTATGACCCAGCATTCCCCCTCCTAGGCATATAACCTGAATAAACCAAAATTGAAAAAGAAAGCACGTGTTCCTCAGTCTTCACTGAGGCACTGTTACAACAGCTAGAACATGGATGCAACCTTAATGTTATCAGCAGTTGAAGTTATAGAAAAGTTGTGCATATACCCAATGAAATGTTACTTAGGCACAAAAGGAATGCATTTGAGTCAGTTCTAATATGGTGGATGAACCTAGAACCTATAATACAGAGTGAAGTAAGTCAGAAAGAGAAAGAGAAAATTTTATACTAATGTGTATATATGGGATCTATAAAATGGTACTGATGAACTTATTTTCAGAGCAGCAGTGGAGAAACGGACATAGAGAACAGACTATGGACACAGGTAGAGTGGAGGAGAGGGTGAGATGTATGGAGAGAGCAACATGGAAACTTACAATACCTCATGTGAAAGAGATAGTCAATAGGAATTTGCTGTTATGTCTCAGGGAACTTGAAGAGGGGCTCTGTATCAACCTAGAGTGGAGGGATGGGAAGGGAGATGGGAGGGAGACTTAAGAGGAAGGGAACACAAGTGCATCTATAGCTGATTCTTGTTGATAGAAAACAACAAAATTCTGTAACTATTCTTCAATTAAAAATAAATATACTTATTTTTTAAGAAAGGTTTTCTTTTTTCTTCTTCTTATGAGTCCAAATCATTTCATCTTCTCATGCCTAAAGAGATACTAACATCCTGGGCCAATATCTGGTAATTATTCCCCTGTCTAGCCTTTTTTATTGGCACCTTGACAGTTCTTCTAATTTTTTCTTTCACTTTTAACCCTCTTGTTACATTCGTTTCTTTTCAGAAAGCAGCAAGTGATTCTCCAAATGGTAATAAAACATATCATCTGGCTATCGTCAAAGACATCTTCATCTGCCTACTGCTGGTCAATAGAACCATAAAACCACAGACTCTTGCAAAGGTGATTAAATGATGTAACTATCTTTGATAACTGCACTCCTTTACTGGCAGACTGATGAGGACTGATATATGGACCAGCTTCTCAAGTTTGAGGATGCTGCTTATTGGAACACTCCATCAATTACTGTGAGTGGACTGTTTTCATTAAAATCTACAGTATGTTCTGCACTGTTATTCATAGAATTAGTAAGACTGCTCATGCTATTTTGCTTTGTTACTGTGTTCTTCAGCCTCTACAATCCTGGGGCTATCTGTTAGGGGAAAAAAAGTAGTCTTATTCGTACTTCAGAGGAAAAACAGAAGAGCAGTCCTCTGACCTTGCTTCTGGACACTGCCCTGACTGGGAATGACTGTGAGTGACTGATGCTGTGGCTGCAAGACTTGCAGCCATAGATAAGACGGGGGAGAAATCTTAAGATTGTTGAGCCTGGGAGAGAAATCTTGAGATTGTTAAGCCTTGGGAGGGGCCCTGGCCAACAAAGCCCCAAGTTTTACACAACAAAACAGTGTTAATGTGAAACTAGACCTGCAATTTGCTCACAGATTGATCCTATCAGTTTGCAACCATCCTGGGATTATAAGTGGGACCCCGAACTGCAATTTTATGTCTCACCCATGAATTGACATGCTGCTTGGGACATTTCCCAATTCACACTTCAGATGTGCCATGGCATGGGATTTCCAGTGCTGTTTAAGTCTGGATGTTGGTCAAAACCCACTTTGTTGATGCAACCTCTGCTCTATTTCTCTTTTCTTTTCTTTTCTTTCTTTCTTGTCTTTTTATTCTCTTTTCTTTTAATGTCAGTATGTTGAAAGTAAGCTAAATAATTCTCTAGCAAATGTTTGCATTACTTGTATATATCAAGTGGCCTATTTTGTTAACAAATACTTTTAACTTAGGACTAAAGTGAAAACTTTTGACAAAACAGTATCACCACCTAGCTTGAACTTTTGTGAAACATGCACCTCATCACCACTGAACCAATGATTTAAGGCTGTGGGCCACAATGACTCGTCTGGCATGCTAGACTACATGTTATGCTGCTAGTCAGCATGCACTCTAGATGATGCAAATATCAGCTAATGTTATTTTACTCTAGAACTAATGTGCCACGATTGCAGAATTGGAACTACAGTTTCCTGTCATTTCTTGCCTGTACAGAGCCTGAATTCCAATTCACATGTACCACAACTCAAACTTGCAACCTAAAGCAGTTGTACTGTCATTACTGAGCTCATGATCTAGAGCAAGCATGCCACACCTACTGAGCTTCCTCTCTGAGTTATGATCCCAACACACTGCGCCTGTGTTCAAGAGGACATGTCTCACAACTACTGAGCATGCATAGAGTGCCATAACTACTGAGATCACACATTGAAGTAAGTGTCCTGCCACTACTCACACCTTTAGGATGTCAGAAATGGGTGCATGTTGCATCTACAAACCTTGCACTCTGAAGATCATGATTCATTGCCACTGAACCCACAGTGTAAAACTTATGTCCTGGTAAGAGTAGAGCTGACATGCAAGAAGTACTGGCTTGACTTTAAAGCACATGTGCCACATCTTCTGATACAGCCCTCTAGATCATGACTCTCAAGAATACTGAGTCCATGTTCTAGAACAGATATGTCACAACTTGAGGCCATACTTTAAAGAACACTTGCCAAATCTCCTGATTGCACTCCATAGCACGTCTTCCATGAC
Organism: Cervus canadensis; assembly: GCF_019320065.1. Classification (NCBI taxonomy): domain Eukaryota; kingdom Metazoa; phylum Chordata; class Mammalia; order Artiodactyla; family Cervidae; genus Cervus; species Cervus canadensis. The sequence continues at coordinate 7,147,990 of NC_057420.1, forward strand.
TATTGAGCCAGTGCTCTAGAGAAGACATGTCACAACCACAGAGCTGCTACTGAGCTTGAGTTCTATAGTATGAGTGCTTCAACTGTCAAGTTGCTTGCACTTTAGATCAGGCCTGCTGCAATTACTTGCATGGCACTCATCTAGCCACTAGTGAGCCTGCATTATGGATCACACATCCACCATTTCTGACACTGTGCCCTACAGTGGGAATGCCACAACTGGTCAGTTTGCATTCTGGAGCATACATTCTTCACTCCTGAACCTGCATTCTAGAGCCAGTGTTCCAAAATGACTCAACCTGTCCTCTAAAGCTGGCATGCTTCAAATCCTGCGCTTAAACTTTAGAGCACGTGTCTTACAAAGACTAGGCCCATGCTTTAGGTCAGGCATGCTGCAACCTCTGAGCTTGCCTTCAGAACCATCCGTGAACCCACATTTTAGAACACATGTACTGCCACTACTGAGTCTGTGTTCTAAAACTACTTGTTTTCCTCAAGTAACGAGCCTGCAATCAGGACTGTGCCTGCCACACTACATACTTTCACCTTGGAGAATGTGTCTCATCACTAATGTATCCTAGTTGTAAAGTTCAAAGGTCGCAACAATTGAGCTTGCACTTTGGAGCACAGGTCTCACCACAATGGCACCTGGCTCTAAGCATGCATGTTGCACCTAATCATCCCACACTCTAAAATATGCCTTCACAACCAATACTCTTGCACATGGGAGCATATGCTCCACCACTCCTGAGACTGTGCTCTGGAACATATGTGCTGCAACAACTGACCTTGCGCACTGAAGCACACATACCACAACTACTGAATGTTTAAGCATGTTTGCCATTATTAGTGAGTATTCACTCTGGAGAACCCATCACACCACTACTGAGCCTGCACTCTAAGCACATGTGCTGCAACTATTGAGCTTGCACTGTGGAGCATCATTCACTCCACTACTCAACTTGAAGTCCAGGGATGGCATGTCATAACTATCGAGATTTTATTCGGAGGCTCACATTCTGGCACTACTGAACAGGTCTTCTAAACCAGGCATCCTGTCATTATTGAACCGTTCCATAGCAGCCTGCAAGTACTACTGAGCCCACACTCTACAGCATGCATGTCAAAATTACTGATCTTACCCTCTGTAGCATGTGTCCTGCAACTATTGGACTTGAACTCTGGAGAATTTTTCTTACTGCTACTTTCCTGCATTTCAGAGCACTTTTGCAGCAGCTAGTAAGCTGGCACTTTGAAGAATACGAACCACCTCTACTGAGCACATGCTCAACTGCAGGCATTCAGACCCCAGCGAGAATGTGCTGCAGAGAAAGCCAGCCACAACAATTGAACTTCCATTCTAGAGTATGTGTGTTGAAACTACTTAGCCTATGTCCTTAAGCATCATGCTAAAAGTATACAGAATGTAGTCTTCCAGTGACTATTGTCCTTGTATTCCAAAGCACATATCCTGCCACTCTTAAGCCAAGCAGTTGAGCAGACATCATCTAACTGCTGAGCTTGCACTTTGAGGCATGTTCCTTGCTATGACTGAACTCATATTCTAGAATGCATATGCCACTTCTGATCCCAGACTTTAAACCCATGTGTCTCATTTACTAAAATGCAAGTCTAAAAAATGCAAGTTGCAACTACTGAGTTTGGAATCTGGAACTGAGTCTTTCTTCTACTGAGTATGTGATCAGAACAGCACGTATGCCACAAGTAATTAGCTTGAACTTGAGATCAAATATTACTTTAGTAGGACACACTCTAGGGCATATGTACCATGGCCAAGTGTGCTTGCACTCTAGAGCTGGTATGCCATAACTCCTGAGTGCAAACTAAGCAACAAGCATTTCACCACACTGAGCCCTCAATTCAGAACAAATGTGCTGCAACCAATGAGCCTGCACTCTGGAATACATGTCTCACCACTATTATACAGCTGTCTAGAACATGCACACTGCAACTAGTGAGCTTACATTCTGAAACAAATTTTCTTCCACTAATTATCCCATTGTTTAGAGTAGGTGTGCCATAAATACTGAATTTGCACAGTGGATCATACATGCCACCACTACTGAGCCCATGTTCTTCGGGTATGGCCTGACACTAGAGCATGCCTGCTGCAGCTACCAATATTGAAGTCTGGAGCCTGCGTCACTTCACTACTGAAACTGCATTCTAGGACAAGCAACCAATGCCTACTAAGCCCATGCTACTGAACCTATAAAGCAGACTTGCCACAAATAATTAGCTTGCTGTCTTAAACATCAGTCAAGCCACTTCTGACCCTGCAATCCAAATCAGGTGTGCCAAAACAGCTACAGAACTTGCAATCTGAAGCATACCTCTTTCCACAACTAAGGCTGTCCTCATGAAGAAGGTATTGAACATCAACATTGGAGTATGTGTATCACCAGTAGTGAGCATGAGCTCAAGTATATGCATTCAGCCTCTACTAAGTCCGTGCATATGTGCACATACACAACAGTAATGTAAATTACAATTGGGAGCAAACGGTTAACCATTACATAGCCCCTTCCTCTTTTACATGGGTTTTGCACTGTTGAAATTTTACTCGAAAATGCAATTCACACTATAACTGAGTTTGCCTTCTAGGGTAGGTGAATTGACACTGTGAATCTTGCTCAAGATCAAGCATGCAGGAACCACTTAAATGCACTCTGGAACATGTTTCCCACCTCTATGAATCCACATGCTACAACAAATATCAATTCTTAGTCCTCACACTAGGGAGGAATACAAAGACTGGTGAGCCTGTGCTGTAGAGATGGTGTGCTGTGTTATGGAAATTTCACTCTGATCCCTGCATTCTGTCATTCCTGAGCCCATTCCTCAAAGCATCCATGCTGTAACTAAAGACTGCACTGTTACACTCCTCATGCACTCCTGAGTCCAACCTTTAGAGAATGCATTACACCACTACAAGCCCATGCCCCATGGCTCTCATACTGAAACTAGTGAGTCCACATTCTGCAGTTGGAATTCTGCAATGACTTAGTTTGCATTTAATTGCATGTATTCCCCCACTACGCTTCTGTGCTGTAGAACAGTTGTGCCAGCTACTGAGTTTGTACTCTGCATCCAGCATGATGCCACAGGTGAGCCTGTGTTCTAGGACACATATCATGCCCACAAGTGAGCCCTCACTCTAGATTAAATTAGTGGCCAGTACAGGGCTTGAACCAACTACTGAAATGACACTCTAGACCACCAGCACCAGCTTTGCTGCTAGACAGGCAGTAAGTAGCTCTAGAGCTAATATGCCACAACTACAACCAGGTATTTGCTGGTACATTTCCTGCCTCTACTGATCCTGCCTTTGAATTCACACATGCTACAATGCTTAAACATGCAATTTGATCATTTGTCTTGCCACTGCTGATCTCAGCAAGCATACCACAACTACTGAGATTGCTCTTTGGAGCATGGATCCCACCATAAAGATCCAGGCTTCAAGAGGACACATCCCTCAACTACTGTGCTCGAACTCATGAGCAAATGTGCCCAAACTCCTAAGGTGAGGTTTTGAGGCATGCATCTTCCTACTATTGGCCCCATGGTTTAGAGCATGCATGCCATATCTACTGAGCTTGCACTCTGGAGTATGCACCTTATCATCACTAGACCAGTGTGGAACATTCACCCACCACTACAGACCCAAGGTCTGGAGCAAGTATGCCACAAGTACTGAGGCTGTTCTTTACAGCACATGTGCCACATCTCCTGAACTCGCACTCTGGAGCATGCTTCCCACTGTTCTGGAGCCCACATTTTAGAGCAGATGTGCCAAATCTACTGAATTGTGCTCTGGAGCATGTATCCTTCCACAGCTGAAACTGGTGTAATGCAAGCATGCCACACGTACAGAACTGGCACAATAAAGCACACATGTCCCAAAACCTTAGATTCCTTTCTTAAACATAAGACACACCACTAGTGACACTGAACTCTACATCAAGTATGTCACAATAATTACTGAACTTGCACTGTGAAACATACATCTTACCTGGTATGAGTCTGCACTCTAGATCACTCATGCAGAATCTAGTGAGCATGCACTCTCAAGCACCTGTGTCACCAATACTGAGCTTGAGCTCAAGTGCCTGTCTCTGGCCTATACTGAGCCTGTCATCTTGTGAACAAGTGACAAAATAACTGAGTTTGTGAACTGTAATAGACATACCACCAACACAGTGCACCCACCTGAACACAGGTTTTGCACTACTGAGATTTTACTTGAGACCATACTCCCAACACTATTGATATGTACATTCCAGGGTAGATATTCTAACACAGCTGAGCTTATGTTTTACAGCAGGCAACTTAGAAATATTGAATTGCACTCTGGAGCATGGATCTCACTACCATAGATCCCTTCACAATAGCACAAATCCTGCTGCTTATGAGATTTCACAGTAAGCATTTATCCCACAGCTAGTGAACTTGTGACCTAGAGCTTGAGTGTTACAGTTACTGATCTTTCCCTCTGAGTCTTGCAATCTGCCATGACTGAGCCAATGCAACAAAGTACCCATGCTGCAATTACTGATTTATCATACTTGTAGACTCATCCTGTACACATAAGCCCAGGATTTGAAGCATGATTTCCACAATTACTGGTCCCATGCTCCATAGCCTCCATGCTGAAACTAGTGAGCCCGCATTCTACAGCTTGCACTCTGATGCATGTGTTCTGCCACTATCTTTCCTGTGTCCTAGAGCAAGTGTGCTCACTATTGAGTCTGCACTTTAGAGCATGCAGTCCAGCAAAACTGAGAATCCATATTAGAGCACCAAAGTCTCTACCATACCCAAAGTCCATGGAATTCTCCAGGCCAGAATACTGGAGTGGGTAGACTTTCTCTTCTCCAGGAGATCTTCCAACCCAGGGATTGAACCCAGGTCTCCCTCATTGTGGGCAAATTCTTTCTGCCTGAAATGCAGGTGACCTTAGTTCAATTCCTGGGTCAAGAAGATCCCCTGGAAAAGGGATCGGCTATCCATTCCAGTATTCTTGGGCTTCCCCTGTGGCTCAGCTGGTAAAGAATCCACCTTCAATGTGGGAGACCTGGGTTTAATCCCTGGGTTGGGAAGACACCCTGGAGAAGGGAAAGTTTACCCACTCCAGTATTCTGGCATAGAGAATTCATGGAGAATTACAGCCCATGGGTCGGACTCCATGAGGTGGACAGGACTGAGGAACTTTAAATTCTTTCACTTGCGAATGAGCTTGAACTCTGAAACATGCATCTCACCAACATGAAATCTAGGCTATGGCGGATTTGTCCCACAACTACTTATGACAGTCTAACGCATAGGCCGTGACGGGCCGCACAGAAGTGTGGCCGTGAGGAGCTACCCCTTGCCCAAGGTCAGGGCCAGTGATCCAAAGCGCCAGGCTGCCACAGTGCAGGAGAGGCCCAGGGGAGCTACCCCACATCTGAGGTCAGGGGCGGCGGCGAAAGGAGCAAAATCACCTCCAAGGAGCTGCGGCTATGCGGGTGCAGGAGGACCGAGAGGAGCTTCTCTATGTTCAAGGTCAGGAGGGGGAGCCATGAGGAGATACCCCTCATCCAAGGTAAGGAGCAGCAGCTGCACTTTGCTGGAGCAGCTGTAAAGAGATACCCCACGTGCAAGGTAAGAGAAACCCAAGTAAGGCGGTAGGTGTTATGGGAGGGCATCAGAGGACAGAAACAGTAAAACTATAATCACAGAAAACTAGCCTATCTGATCACTGGGACCACGGTTTTGTCTAACTCAATGAAACTAAGCCATGCCGTGTGGGACCATCCAAGATGGACAGGTCATGCTGGAGAGGCCTGATAGAATGTGGTCCACTGGAGAAGGGAATGGCAAACCACTTCAGTAGCCTTGCCATGAGAACCCCAAGAACAATATGAAAGACAAAATGATAGGATACTGAAAGAGGAACTCCCCAGGTCAGTAGGGGCCAATATGCTACTGGAGATCAGTGGAGAAATAATTCCAGAAAGAATGATGAGATGGAGCCAAAGCAAAAACAATACCCAGGTGTGGATGTGACTGGTGATAGAAGCAAGGCCTGATGCTGTAAAGAGCAATATTGCATAGGAACCTGGAATGTTAGGTCCATTAATCAAGACAAATTGGAAGTGGTCAAACAGGAGATGGCAAGAGTGAATGTTGACATTCTAGGAATCAGCAAACTAAAATGGACTGAAATGGGTGAATTTAACTCAGATGACCATTATATATACTACTGTGGGCAGGAATCCCTTAGAAAAAATGGAGTAACCATCATGCTCCACAAGAGTCTGAAATTCTGTACTTGGATGCATTCTCAAAAATGACAGAATGATCTCTGTTCGTTTCCAAGGCAAATCATTCAATATCACAGTAATCCTAGCCTATGCCCCAACCAATAATGCTGAAGAGGCTGAAGTTGAAGGGTTCTATGAAGACCTACAAGACCTTTTAGAATGAAGACACAAAAACGATGTCCTATTCATTGTACAGGACTAGAATGCAAAAGTAGGAAGTCAATAAACACCTGGAGTAACAGGCAAATTTGGCCTTGAAGTACGGAATGAAATGGGGCAAAGGCTAATAGAGTTTTGCCAAGAGAATGCACTGGTCATAGCAATCACCCTATTCCAACAACACAAGAGAAGACTCTACGCATGGATATCACCAGGTGGTCAACACCAAAATCAGATGGATTATATTCTTTGCACCCAAAGATAGAGAAGCTCTATACAGTCACCATAAACAAGACCAGGAGCTGACTGTGGCTCAGATCATGAACTCCTTTTTGCAAATTCAGACTTAAACTGAAGAAAGTAGGGAAAACCACTAGACCATTCAGGTATGGCCTAAATCAAATTCCTTATGACTATACAGTGGAAGTGAGAAATAGATTTAAGGGACTAGATGTGGTAAAGTGGCTGATGAACTATGGATCGAGGTTCATGACATTGTACAGGAGACGGGGATCAAGGCCATTCCCATGGAAAAGAAAGCAAAAAGGCAAAATGGCCATCTGAGGAGGACTTACAAATAGCTGTGAAAAGAAGAGAAGCAAAAAGCAAAGGAGAAAAGGAGAGACATTCCCATTTAAATGCAGAGTTCTAAAGAATAGCCAGGAGAGATAAGAAAGCCTTCCTCAGCAATCAATGCAAAGAAATAGAGGAAAACAACTGAATGGAAAACCTAAGGATCTCTTCAAGAAAATTAGTGATACCAAGTGAACATTTCGTGGAAAGATGGGTTCAATAAATGACAGAAATGGTATGGACCTACCAGAAGCAGAAGATATTAAGCAGAGGTAGCAAGAATACTCAGAAAAACTGTACAACAAGGATCTTCACGACCCAGGTAATGACGATGGTATGATCACTCACCTAGAGCCAGACATCCTGGAATGTGAAGTCAAGTGGGCCTTAGAGAGCATCACTATGAACAAAGCTAGTGGAGGTGATGGAATTCCAGTTGAGCTATTTCAAATCCTGAAAGATGATGCTGTGAAAGCATTGCACTCAATATGCCAGCCAATTTGGGAAATTTCAGCAGTGGCCACAGGATTGGAAAAGGTCAGTTTTTATTCCACCCCAGAAAAATGTAATCCCCAAGAATGCTCACACTACTGCACAATTACACTCAATTTGCACGCTAGTAAAGTAATGCTTAAAAGTAATTCTCTAAGACACGCTTGAGCAATATGTGAACCATGAACTTCCAGATGTTCAAACTGGTTTTAGAAAAGGCATAGGAACCAGAGATCAAATTGCCAACATACAGTGGATCATCGAAAGAGCAAGAGAGTTCCAGAAAAACATATATTTCTGCTTTATTGACTATGCCAAAGACTTTGACTGTGTGGATCACAATAAACTGTGGAAAATTCTGAAAGAGATGGGCATACCAGACCACTTGACCTACCTCTTGAGAAACCTATATTCAGGGCAGGAAGCAACAGAACTGGACATGGAACAACAGACTGGTTCCAAATAGGAAAAGGAGTACATCAAGGCTGTATATTGTCACCCTGCTTATTTAGCTTCTATGCAGAGTACGTCACGAGAAACGCTGGGCTGGAAGAAGCACAACCTGGAACCAGGATTTCCGGGAGAAACATCAATAAACTTAGATATACAGATGACACCAACCTTATGGCAGAAAGTGAAGAGGAACCAAAAAGCCTCTTGATGAAAGTGAAAGAGGAGAGTGAAACAGTTGGCTTAAAGTGCAACATTCAGAAAACTAAGATCATGGCCTCTGGTCCCATCACTTCATGGCCAATAGTTGGGGAAACAATGGAAACACTGTCAAACTTAATTTGGGGGGTGGCTCCAAAATCACTGCAGTTGGTGATTGCAGGCATGAAATTAAAAGACGCTTACTCCTTGAAAGGAAAGTTATGACTAACCTAGACAGCATATTATAAAGCAGAGGCACGACTTTGCCAACAAAGGTCTGTCTGGTCAAGGTTATGGTTTTTCCAGTGGTCATGTATGGATGTGAGAGTGGGACTGTGAAGAAAACTGAGCGTCAAAACAATTAATGATTTTGAACTGTGGTGTTGGAGAAGACTCTTGAGAGTCCCTTGGACTGCAAGGAGATCCAACCTGTCCACCCTAAAGTCCCGGGTGTTCATTGCAAGGACTGACGCTGAAGCTGAAACTCCAATACTTTGGCCACCTCATGCAAAGAGTTAGCTCAATGGAAAAGACCCTGATGCGGGGAGGGATTGTGGGCAGGAGGAGAAGGGAACAACAGAGCATGAGATGGCTGGACGGCATTGCTGACTTGAAGGCCATGAGTTTGAGTAAACTCCGGGAGTTGGTGATGGACAGGGAGGCCTGGCGTGCTGCGATTCATGGGGTCGCAAAGAGTCGGACACGACTGAGTGACTGAACTGAGACCATATACAATTCTGATACTCATCCAGCACTTGAGATAAGCAACTAGACTACATGTACCCTAGAATTTATGTGTCATAGCTATAAATCTGAAGCTATCTTTCATGTTTCCTGCCTTTACTGATCCTTCATTGCAGTGCTCTAGTGCCACAACTCTTCAATATGTGCTCTTGAGCTCTTGTCCTGCTACTAACAAGCTCATGCTCCAGAGCAGGCATATTCCACATACTCATCTAGCTTTCTGGAACATGCTGCTCAACATTCAGAGCCCATGTTCAAGAAGAAACATCACATGACTATTGAGATTGCACTTTCCAGAGAGTGTGCCAGAACTACTGAAATGACACTCTGAAGTTTGTGTTCTGACACTCCTGACCCCATGCTTAAAAACATGCATGCCTCATCAGTTGATATTGCACTCTGGAGCATGTATCTCATCATCTCCAAGCCCATGTTCTAGAAGTAGTCTTGCCGCTACAGATCCATGATCTACAGAAAGCATGCCACATATACAGAAACTGCTTCAGAAAACACTTGTCAAATCGCCTGAACTTTCACTCTAGAGCACATTGCCAATGACTACTTAGTCCAAGCTGTAGCGACGACAGGCTGCAAATACAGAGATTGCCCTCTGGAGCACCTGTTTTATCACACTTAAGCTATTTATTAAAAAGTATGATCATGTTACCATTTATTTTATTTTGGGAGGCTCATTTTTATAAAACTTTTCAGTTTTGTTTTTTTTTTTGTTTTTTTTTTGTTTTTTTTCATGTCTAGAGCTGATCCTTTACGTTTTGTTGAAGAGCTGATTTGGAAGTGGTGAATTCTTTCACCTTTTGCTGGTCTGTAAAGCTTTTGGTTTCTCCTTCAAATCAGAATGAGATTCTTTCTGGGTAGAGTAATCATGGTTGCAGGTTTTTCCTTTTCGTCACTTTAAGTATGCCCTGTCATTCCTTTTTGGCCTGCAGAGTTTCTGTTTAAAGATAAGCTGTTATTCTTATGGTCATCCCCTTAAATATTATTTGCTGCTTTTCCTTTGTGGCCTTTAATATTTGCTGTTTGTGTTTAATGTTTGTCCCCCCCGACACACACACACAGGTGGAAATGTAAAAGTTTAGTCAATATGTTAAAAAAAAAATTAATAAAACCAATATAGTATCATTACATGAATTTTATAAGTGTTTTTGCACTTTGTTTACTTTTTAATTGAAGGATAATTGCTTTATACAATTATGTGGCTTTCTGTCAAACATCAACAAGCATCTGCCATATGTCTCTTTCCTCCTGAACTTCCCTGCCATCGCCCTCCCCATCCCACAATTCTAGACTGTCACAGTGCCCTTGTGTGTTTGTGTTCACTGAGGCATACAAAAAATCCCCGGTATCCATTCCACATTTGGCACTGTCAGTTTCCATGTTACTCTCTCCATGCACTTTAGCCTCACCCTCCTCCCCTCCCCCATGTCCATGGATCTGTTCTCTGTGCCTGCTTCTCTGTTGGTGCCCTGAAAATAAATTTGTCAGTGCCATCTTTCTAGATTCCATGTACATGCCTCAGTATGTGATATTAATATTTCTGTTTCTAATTTTATTCATTCTGTATAATAGGCTCTAGGTTTGTTGACCTTATTAGGACTGACTCTAATGTATTCATTTCATGGCTGAGTAGTATTCTGTTGTATATATGTGCCACAACTTCTTTATCCATTCATCTGTCAATGGACATCTGGGTTGCTTACAAGTTCTAGCTGTTGTAAATAGTGTTGCAATGAAAATTAGGGTACATGTGTCTTTTTTAATATTGGTTTCCTCAGGGTATATATCTACGAGTGGGATTGTTGTGTCATACAATGGTTTTATTCCTAGTTTTTAAAAGTATCTCCATATTGTCTTTCATTGTGGCTGTATCAATTTACATTCCCTCCAACACTGCAAGAACATTCCCTGTTATCCACACCCTCTCCTGCATTTATTGTTTGTAGACATGTTTATGATGGCCCTTCTGACTGGTGTGTTGTGATATCTCATTGTAGTTTTGATTTGCATTTCTCTAGTAATGAGTGATGTTGAGCATCTTCTCACGTGTTTGTTAGCCATTTGTATGTCTTCCATGGAGAAATGTCTGTTTAGTTCTGCTTTCCACTTTTTGATTGGGTTGTTTGTTTCCTGGTGTTCAGTTAGTTGCATGATCTACCTGAATATTTTGGAAATTATTTCCTTGTCAGTTGTTTCCTTTGCTATAGTTTTCTCCCTATCTGAGGGTTGTCTTTACACCTTGCTTGGGTTTCTTTTTGAGTAAAAGTTTTTAAGTTTAACTAGGTCCCACTTGCTTATTTATGTTTTTATTCCCATTATTCTAGAAGGTGGGACATAGAAGATCTTGCTTTGATTTATGTCATTGAGTGTTCTGCCTATGTTTTCCTCTAAGAGTTTTATAGCTTCTGGTCTTATACTTTGGTCTTTAATCCAGTTTAAGTTTATATTTCCGTTTGGTGTTATGAAGTGTTCTAATTTCATTCTTTTACATGTAACTGTCCAGTTTTCCCTGCACCACTTTTTGAAGAAGCTATCTTTGCCGCATTATATAATATTCTTTCCTGCCTCTGTTGTCAAAAATACAGCACCCATAGGTGAGTGAGTTTATCTCTGAGATATCTCTTTTGTTCCATTGGTCTATATTTCTGTTTTTGTTCCAATACCATTCTGTCTTGGTGACTGAAGCTTTGTGCTATAGTCTGAGGTCAGGAAAGTTGATGCCTCCAGATGCACTTTTCTTTCTCAAGATTGCTTTTCCTATTCAGGGTCTTTTGTTTCTCCATATGAGTTGTGAACATTTTTGTTCTAGTTCTGTGAAAAATGCCATTGATGATTTAATAGGGATCATAATGAAAATTGCATTTGGTAGTATAGTCATTTTCACAATATTGATTGTTCTTAACCAGTAACATGGAATATTTTTCCATCTGTTTATCTCATCTTTGATTTCTTTCATCATTTTCTTCAATTTTGTATACATTTTTTGTCACCTTAGAGGGTTTATCACTAGATATTTTATTATTTTTGTTGCAGTGGTGAATGAGATTGATTCCTTAATTTCTTTTTTTTTTTAATTTTCTATTGTTAGTAAATAGGAATGCAAGTAATTTCTGTGTATTGGCCAGTGACTTTGCTGAATTTGCTGATTAATTCTAATAGTTTTCTGATATCTTATTTTGGGTTTTCTATGTATATTATCAGGAGAAGGCAATGGCACCCCACTCCAGTACTCTAGCCTGGAAAATCCCATGGACGGAGGAGCCTGGTAGGCTGCAGTCCATTGGGTCGTGAAGAGTCTGGCATGACTGAGTGACTTCACTTTCCCTTTTCACTTTTATGCATTGGAGAAGGAAATGACAACCCACTCCAATGTTCTTGCCTGGAGAATCCCAGGGATGGGGTTGCACAGAGTCAGATACGACTGAAGTGACTTAGCAGTAGCAGTAGCAGCATGTATAGTATCATGTCATCAGCAAACAGTGAGAGTTTTACTTCTTCTTTTCCAATCTGGATTCCTTTTATTTTATTCTTATTTTTTCTCCAATTTCTGCATCTAGGACTTCCAAAACTTGAAGTTGTAAGATGATAGTGAGAGTGGACACTATTTTTCCTGATCTTAGAGGGAACGCTTTGAATTTTTCACCACTGAGTATAAAGTTTGCTGTAGGCTTATCATATATGGCCTACTATGTCGAGATAGGTTCCCTCTATGCTCATTTTTAAAATCAATTTTATCATAAATATGTGCTGAATTATATCAAAGGCTTTATCTGCATCTATTGAGATGCATATGGATTTTACGTTTCAATTTATTAATATGGTGTGTCACATTGATTTCCATAAAATGAAGAATATTTGCATCCTGCAATAAATCCAATGGCCACGGTGTATGAGTTTTTAATGTGCTGTTGAATTTTACTTGGAATTTTGCTGAGGATTTTTGCATCTGCATTCACCAGTGAAATTGACCTATCATTTTCTGTTTGTGTTTCCTTTGCCTGGTTTTGGTATCACAGTGATTGTGGACTCATAGAATGAGTTTGGAAGTGTTCCTTCCTCTACAATTTTTTGAAAGCGTTTCAGAAAAGTAGGCATTATTTCGTCTCTAAATGTTTAATAGAATTCCCCTCTGAAGCTATCTGGCCAAGGGCTTTTGTTTTTTATATTTATTTATTTTATCCTATTTTATTTTATTTTATTTTATTTTTTTGAAGGGGTGTTTTTTTTTTTTTTTAATCACAGTTTCAATTTAATTATTTGTAATTGTGCAGTGTCCTTCCTTATCTATTGTGTGGATTCCATGATTGAGGGAACTTGTGTTTGTATTCTGCTGGGTAGAGTTTAATCTCATCTTTCTGGAGGGTGTTCAGGGCCCATTAGTGAGTTTTTGGATGCCTATGGATTTGATATGACTTTGAGAAGTCCCTCTTTTAATGCTCACAGAAATGTTCCTGTTTGCTGGAGTATTAGCAAGGGCTGTCTTGCACTGGAGCTTGCTGGCTCTTGAGTGGAGCTTGGTCTCAGTATAGGTATGGAGATTTTGGTTGGGCTCTTCTCCACTAATGTTCCCTCAGGTCAGGAGTTCTATCATGGTCATAGTCCTTGAATTGAGCCTCTTGCCTCTGGGTATTAGTCCCAGTCTTACAGTAGCATCAGGACTTCTCCATCCACATCACACAGAAGACAAAACCCCTAGGTTAATGGTGAAACAACTCTCCACATCAGGAACAGCCAAAGAGACCCACAAAGTTAATAAATAGACGAGAAGAGAGAGGAGGGAGAGAGGCGACAAGGAAGAGAAAAGGTAGAATCAAAGGGAAGAGAGCAATCAAACCAGAAATCATGATTCACCATGAATCCCTAAGTGAAAATGGATATTAATTATTACTGTCTAGAAGTACAAATTTAATAACAAATATCAAACAGCAAAAATTTAAAAACCTAGATGGGAGAATGGGCTCTCCAATACACAATATAAAATAAAACAAAACAATTCAAACACAACAATCAAAGAAAATTATGTGTGGTCTGTTCACTGTCAGATAATCCCTTGTTCTAGCTCATAGCTGTTTTCAAAGTCTAAGGTTGCCCCTCAACACAGCGTTAGCTTTACCGTAGTGCTTTAATCTGTTGCCTCTACCACTTCTGGGATTGTTCCCTCTTCTTTTTTGCTTTGTTTGGCTTCCTTTGTTTGAAAGTCTCTTTAATATCTAGGCTCTGCCCTGACATGAAGTGGTGAAAATGGTCACTTATTTGGCTCACTTGCTCAGCTGTGTTGTGGAAAGGGAAGGACACTGCAATAAAAAACAGCACTGGAATGTGTGGGTAGCGTGCAGTGGATGGACAGCCCAGGGTAGCCACAGCCCAAGTCATCATGCATTTCACTGGTCCAAGTCACTCAGGCTCCTGGGTGCTCCTTGAGGCATATTACCAGATGTACCATGCATCTAATGCACTTCCAAGGTCAAAGTCACTCAGATTCCTGGGTGCTCTAGAGTGCACAGTCCATGTGGAACCCTACTTCTCCTGAACTCCCCAGGTCCTAGTGCAGGATCCCAGGTTCTCGACAAGGGCACAGTTCTAGGTGAGCCCTTTGTCTCTTGAATTTCCCAGGTCCAAGTCATGCAGGTTCCTTGATGTTCCACAGTACACAGTCTAAGATAAACCATGTATCTCCTGCATTTCCCAGGCTATTAGCAGAGCCTTGAAGGCACAGTCCAAAGTGGGCTGTGTGTCTCATGTGTGTCTACATGCCCAAATCCAATCTGGACTGGCTCCCAAGTGCTTAGTGAGGGCACAGTCACATGCATCTCCTCAGGGAATCTACACCCTAGGGTGTGGTGATATGAACCTTTCAGGATCCCAAGAAGACATGATTAATGACTTGCAGCCTACTTGTTTTTTTGGTGGGAGATGAGGTCTCTGGGGCCAAGATCACAGCAGCCCCTTGCCTTCCAGCTCTGCTTGTCAAGCCCCTGACTGTCTGCCTCCTGGGAGGGTTATAAATGGCAGCCAGCTTGCTATTCTTTGGTAATTGCTAGGATGTGATGCTTTGTTCTGTGAGCATGTCAGGGGTCACAGGGTGGTGTTGTCTTTCTGTTGTTCCCATGGTTTGGTTGGATAAATCACATTAGTCTCCTCAGAGTCTCCTCAGGGCATTCAACCGCAATATTCATGTTAAGGATCCATGATGCAAGCTGCACCTCACTAACCAACCCCTACTTGCTGTGGGTGAATACTAGCATGTAAGCCACTTCTCCACTGGTAATTTACTTGGCATGAATTATGTGATTTTTTTTTTTTTTCGGTTATGCTACTTTCTGAGATTCTAAAGCTCTCCCCTGAGCCAGCCTGTGAGAGGGTTTCCTATTGTGTGGAAAATTTCTCTTCTTCATGACTCCTTCCCCAGGAGAAGTCTCCATCCATAAATACTATTTTTTTCCTTTACCTTTTGTTTTACATCATTTCAAAGAGATTGGTTTGCCTTTCTGGGTATCTGGGGTTCTCTGTCAGCATTATGAAGTTGTTTTGTGGAAGTTACTCCACAGGCAGATGATCTTTTGAGGTTTTTACATAGAAGAAAGTGAAATCCCCCTCCTATTCCTCCGCCATCTTGTGACCAATCTCCTGAGCTTGTATTCTGAGGTGTGCATTCTGCCACTACTAAAACAGACATTTGGACAGTATTGAATTTGCCTTCTATAGTACCTCTGAATACTATTGAGCCTGTAGTCTAAAGCATATATGCATTGGAACTACTGAGGTCACTCTTTGTAGCTTGTATACTGCAACTGCTCAGTTTGCAGTCTAAATCATCTTTCTGACCGCTATTGCTCCCCATTCTGGCACTTTTGCTGCAGCTTGTATTCTGGCACTCTTGAGCACACAAATCACCTCTACTGATTATGCATGCTTCACTGACTGAACTTGGACTCAGGAGCTTGTGTTCTGCTTCTAATAAGCATGCAGTTAGAGAAAGTGTATGGCAGGCAATTAACTTGCACTGCACAGCTTACCTTACAGCTCTAGTCAGCCTACACCCTAGAGTAGTGTATCACAATTGAGTGCACCTGTACTATGAACCTGGCTTGCCAGACCTACTGAGCATGGACCATCCAACAAGGTTTCCAGCACCACTACTGGGCCCCCATTTTAAACCACACATGCTACAAATATTGAGTTTGCACTCTGGAATACGTGTCTTGTCACTACTGAGACCGAAGTCTAGAGGTTAAGTACTGCAACTACTGAGCTTCCATTCTAGTGCACACTTCCTGCCATTATTGAACCTATGCTTTAAAGCAGGTGTGCTGTAATCACTGAGATTCCACAGTGGAACATACATGCCACCACTCCCGCAACCAGGTTATGGAGTATATGACCTGCAACCACTGACCCTGCTCCCTAACCATGCCTGCTGCAAGTATCAGTATTGCCCTACTGAAATTGCCTTCCAGGGCAAGAGTGCCTCAGTTACTGAACCTGCAGGGATTCTGCAAGTCACTAGCTTGTTGCTTTATACATACATATGGTCACTATTCAACCTGCACTCTAGATCAGGTGTGTCTAAAGAACTACAGAACTGTCACTCTGAAGCATAATTCTTGCTGTAACTGAGCCTGCACTCCTGTAGAATGTAGTGAGCTTGAACACTGGAGCACATGGTTCATCACTACAGAGCACATGCACAGGTACATTCATGCAGCACCTATGGAGCCTGTGCCTGGAACAGGAATGCCTGTGCCCCTTGCTATATGCAACTGCTGTGCTTGTTACCTTGACTGTCAGGTTACAATGGCATAGCTTCAGTCTGGAACATTCCTCCAGTGTCTTGGGCTTGTATCCTGTCTCTGCTTAGCCCAAGCTAAGTAGAGTAGACATGACACAACTGCTGAACTTGCCCTCTGGAGCATGTGCCCAGACTAAAGAACTCACATTCTGTATCACCCATATGACACTTCTGAGCCAATTCTCCAATCTCCTGGGCCACAACTTCCAAGATCACAATCTAAATTATGCAAGTTGCAAAGCTGAACATGGCTTCTGTAGCATACGCCATCCTCCTAATGTGCATGCAATTAGAACACGTGTACAACAAGTCATTATTTCCACTCTAGAGAATAAATTGCAACTCTATAGTCAGCCCACACTCCAAAGGATACATATCACAACTGAGTGTGCCAAGCTCTAGAGCTTGCATGCCACAACTACTGAGCACAGAATATTTAACATACACTCCCCTGCTACTGAGCTCTCATTTCAAATGATGTGTACTACATACAAATAGTGAGTTGCACTCTGGAACCACCATCTTTTCACTATTGAGATCATATTTTACAGCATGCTTACCGAAATCATTGAGCTTCCATTTAGGAGCACCCTTTCTGCCACTAAGGAGCCTGTGCTTTAGAGGTGGTGTGGTATAAATATTGAGACTGCAGAGTGGAGCATACATCCCACTACTGCCAAGCCCATGTACTATACCATATGACCTGCCACTATTGGGCCTATACCCTAAACATGCCTGCTACAGCTATCAAGTTTGCACTGGAGATAATTCATCCTTGCATTACTAAATTTGGTTCTACGTTAAGTGTGCTTCACCTGCTGAAACTGCAATATAATGTAGCCCTGCCTCAAGTAATAACTTTGCTCTCTTAACCATATATTCTGCTCCTTCTGACCCTGCACTCTAAATCAGGTTGTGAAACAACTACTCTTTTTGCACTCTGAACCTAACATCTTGCCACAACTGAGCCTTCCTTAATGAAGGAATTAATGAGCTTGATCAGTGGAGCATGTATATCACCTCTACTGAGAATGAGCTGAAATGTCTGCATCTGGCCTTTACTGAGTCCAAGTTCCAATGCACAAATGCCAAAATAACTGAACTTGCATCATGAGCACAGGTCTCACCACTATAGTGTACACACATTTTAACATGCATAACTGAGTTTACTAAGGCAGGTGTACTGGTACTACTGAGCCTATGCTCTAGAGAAGGCACGACTGAACTACTGAATTTCCCTCTGGATCATGCATCCTACCAGTATGAATCCATGAAGTAGAGCAAAATTCTCACCGCTTCTGAGTCCTCACACTTGGTCAAGCATTAGTGAGCAAGTGAGCCTGTGGTCTAGAGCACATGTGTTGCAGTAACTGATCTTGGACTCTGAAGCAAGCATCTAATGACTCCTGAGCCCATGTCCCAAAGCACACATTCTGGCATTCTTTATGCATTCATGAGCCCATCTTGTAGACCATGAGATTCACCCCTACTGAGCTGATACTCCACAGCTTGCATTCTGAAACTAGTAAACCTATGTTGTACAGCTGGAAGTCTGCAATGACTTCTTTGCACTCTGTTTTGTGTGTTTCCCAACTACACTTCCCTTGTTCTAGAACAAGTGTGCAAACTACTAGGCCTGCCCTCTGGAGTGTGCATTCCACCACAACTAGGCTGCATTCTAGAGCAAATGCCCTACACACAAGTGAGCCCTCACTCTAGATCAAGTGTGTGGCTACTACTGAGCTTGAACTCTGAAACATGAAAATCATCTCGACTAAGATGATACTCCTGAGGACGTGTGCTACAACTACTTCAGTGGCACTCTAGACCACCTACCATGCTACTGAAAGGTTGTTGCTGAACCATGAAAAATGCGGGATTCTTGGTTTCTAGAGGAGAAGAATTCAATTCGGGGCCAGAGACGAGGCTTGATCACTCAGAGCTTTTCAGTAATAAAGTTTCATTAAAGTATAAAGAGATAGAGAAAGCTTCTGACATAGACATCAGAAGGAGGCAGAAAAAGTGCTCCCTTGCTAGTGTTGGAGTTATATATATATTTCATTTACTTATTATAGTGAATGAAAAGAATGTCTGGAGGTTATAGAGATTTTACTAGACCCACTCCCATAATTTACATTTTAAGATAACAGGATTAGCCAGAAGGTTTTCAGGAGGGAGAAACTGTCCTCAAGCAGGATACATTGTTGTTATATAATCTTTAGTACAGATTTTAAACTAAGTTGTTTGTATAATCATCAGTTCCAGGCTTAAAGGAAAAAAAATAATAATAAAGTTTTATGTGAATAAGACTAAGGAATGTAGAGAAAGAAAAACAAAAGTCTGCCCTTCCCTCCTCTTTGAGAATTCTAGAACCCTCTCTTCTTTAAATTCTCAATGATGGGTTTTAACCCTTACTTAACCTCTGGTTCCAGTGGATGCTGCTTCGTATGTGGAAATAAGTGTGGGTCTTAGAGCTTGACAATGACAGGAATAGCATTTTGTGGTTGATCCCCCAGATTTTCCATCAGTCCACACTATAGGATTTATATTTTTTTCAATTAACGGGAGAGAAAGGGAGGGCTCCATATTAATGAAAACAGAAGCATGGACTTTACTCAGAATATCCCTCCCCAAAAGGGGTGAGGGAGATCAGAAACTCATGTGAAAATAGCAAAGAGTCCCAGTTACAGCTTAAAGAACAACTGAAGTAATATGTTTTGGCTTGTGCAGACAATCCCACTGAGAAAGCGGATCAGGAAGAAAGCAGGCCAGGGGCTTCAGTAAGCACAGAGAATGTTGCCCCAGTATCCAAACAGAAATCAACGGATTGGCCCCTCACAGTTATTAATACCCAGGGTTCCTCAGGTGTTCCTCCCATCCTTAGGATGGGAGCTTGTGTGGCGACCCTTGGGCACCTTCAGTCCTGATTGTCTTGAGAGTCCCACCCCTGAAACCTACACCACTGGGGGCAGTCTGTCCTCCAGTGTAGTCCCTTGTAGACTGGAAATGGAGCCGGGGACGGCCTAGATGCCTGAGGGCAATCCTGCCTGAGGTGCCCCTCCTTTCCACAATAAGAGCGAGCCCATCCCTTTTCACCTGAGTCCCTCTGGGCATTTTGCTCAAGCTGTTCAAAAACGGTTCTTACAGCCATATAAGCCATATACTGTCTGAGTCAGTTGCAACAGTATAAACACTGATTTGGTCCACACACCTGTTTTAATAGCTTATGGCAGATATCTGGAGCCAATTGTGTGAGAAATCTCTATATTTTAAGATCACTCTTCCCTCTTCATTTTCAGGATCAATCTCAGTGAATCTGCAAAGGGCTTCTCTCAGTCTATCTAGGAATTTACCAGAAGCTTCCTTCTCTTCCTGTTCTATGTTTGCCAATTTGCCATAGTTTAAAGACTTAGAACACACCTCCCTGAGTCCTTCAAGAATACATCTGACAAAATGACTCTGATTCCATCTTCCTTTAGGCATGTTATAGTCCCAGTCTGATTCTGTGGTTGGGACCAACTGATTCCCAGTGGGGAGGGTGGCTATCTCAGCCTCCCTCTTCCCCACTGGTCCATTACCAAGCCATCCATCTCCATAAGCAACCGGTTTCCCCAAAGCTCGAGTTTTTGAGTCAGGAGTCAATGTTTGCCCCAAGATACATATCACAGCCTTCCAAGTGAGGTCATCAAGCAGAGTAACACCTTTAAAATCTCTAATATATTTTTTCTGGGTCCTCTAAATCGTCTCCAGGTCCTCCTTGGTTCTTTGTATTTCTTGATAAGAAAAGGGCTTATTAACATTCACAGATTGGTGATTTCTCCAAGTGGGTGCTTCATGAAGAGGCAGCAGCTTCTGTGGCTGTTCGCCAGCCTCTCTGGCTGCTCTGTGCATATGATCCCATGGATAGATTGGAGAAACCTGCTTTTCTTTATCTCTGTCCCTTGTGCCATCCATCTCATCCTGTATTTCACCCTTAGTTTTTGCTGTCTGAGCTTCTCTTACTTCGATAGTCTAAGTTTATTTTGAAACCAGAGTAGTCAGAAGTTATACTGAGACAGGGGTTGTTTGGACCTCTACTTGGGCAGTTTGAATCTCAGTTTGGGTTTCTACTGAGACCAAGACAACCCTTCCTTGGGGGTTAATCTAACTTCCAGTTTGCTCTTTAAGCTCTGGGGATCAAATGTATCCCAGTTTTTTCAGGATACAGGCTGTAATAGTTAGTTCCCATCTGTAAGAGAGAAAAACACAAACAAACAAACAAACAAAAATGACCAGCACCATCTTTCTACTGGAGGCATCCCTCCGTGCTCTAGATGGGGGTGTAGACAGACTTTACACTGAAGCTTTCCTTCCCTGGTCAGACTGTCTAGTCCCTTACTGGGGCAGGTGCCGTACTCATCCCTCCTGGCTCTACCACCGAGATGGGGTGGAGATGGAGCAGGGGTAGACCTGATGGCATCCCAGGCTGATGTCCAGTTCCTCACCATTGAAACCTTGCTGGCCTCTGATGCCACCTGGGGTGCCTTAGAGTAACCTTCTGGAATGCCTCCCAAGCTAAGACTGCTGGGGAAAACATTCATCACCTGAGTGCCTGTGCATGACCCTGAGTATATTCCTGACCACAATAACACCAGTACAAACATAAAACGGAGATGTTCCTTTCAATTTAAATCTCTCAGTCGTGTCCAGCTCTTTGTGATACATTGAACTGTAGCCTACCAGGCTTCTCCATTCATGGCGTTTTCCAGGCAAGAGTACTGGAGGGTTGCCATTTGCTTCTCCAGGGGATCTTCCTGATCCAGGGATCCAACCAAGGTATCCCACATTGTAGGCAGACGCTTTAACCTCTCAGCCACCATGGAAGCCTAAGTATAAGAGATAGCAAAAGAGATGGTGAAGGGATGGCCAGTGAGGAAAAAGTGGTTTTTGTCCTCGTGTTATTAGGGCCAGTCCTTCCAGTTTATGCCCACAGATTTCACAGAAAGACTATCTAAGGAGTTTGAGAACAAAGCCATTGGAAAGCCTCCTCTGGTCCACTAAAGGCTAGCATCATCAAAGGGAAAAACCATTGCACTTACAATCTGAGTAACCTTTAGCCTCAGATATGCTCTTGGAGCTAGAGCTCCATCAAACTTATGAACTTTCAATTCCTAGAGAGGCTAGACGCTTCCTGACTACCAATCCAAGTTTGGGACCTAAGTCATAGTACACAATAACAGCATAGATCACAAGTCCCATAAAAGTCTATGATGTGATAGATTATGTTAGTAGTTTTAATTCCAAAGAAGTTGTGAAATGGTCAAAGAGAGTGGAAGATGTGACTGAGAAAGGAGAGTTTGGTCCACACACTTGGTCCATTTCTGGTCGGCCCCCAGAAAGAGACATTGGGTGCCTCTTGGCATTGGCAGGTCGGTATAAACCCCCAACAAGTTTCTGCCATATGTTGTATGAGGTCACCACAGAACCGCAGAGCAGGGCTTCTCACTTGCTTCAGGCAGGGAATGCCATTCATTCACACAAGCGCACCATAAAGTTAGCAAAGTACAGCAGAAAACGTGTTTACTAGGAGAACAAAGAACTAGAGCTCCAAGCAGACTTACCTTGTCCTGAAAAATACTGGATAAGCCCCCAAGATGAAAGGTTATTTCTCCCCGCCCCCCGCCCCCCGTTAGGAATGCAATGTGTTTATTATTCTTTTTTCATTTATTTTTATTAGTTGGAGGCTAATTACTTTACAATATTGTAGTGGGTTTTGTCATACATTGACATGAATCAGCCATGGATGTACATGTTATCCCCATCCCAATCCCCCCTCCCACCTCCCTCTCTACCCAATCCCTCTGAGTCTTCCCAGTGCACCAGGCCCGAGCACTTGTCTCACGCATCCAACCTGGGCTGGTGATCTGTTTCACTATAGATAATATACATGTTTTGATGCTGTTCTCTCGAAACATCCCACCCTCGCCTTCTCCCACAGAGTCCAAAAGTCTGTTCTGTACATCTGTGTCTCTTTCTCTGTTTTGCATATAGGGTTATCATTACCATCTTTCTAAATTCCATATATATGTGTTAGTATGCTGTAATGTTCTTTATCTTTCTGGCTTACTTCACTCTGTAAAATAGGCTCCAGTTTCATCCATCTCACTAGAACTGATTCAAATGAATTCTTTTTAATGGCTGAGTAATATTCCATGGTGTGTTTGTACCACAGCTTCCTTATCCATTCGACTGCTGATGGGCATCTAGGTTGCTTCCATGTCCTGGCTATTATAAACAGTGTGTGATGAACATTGGGGTGCAAGTGTCTCTTTCAGTTCTGGTTTCCTCAGTGTGTATGCCCAGGAGTGGGATTGCTGGGTCATATGGCAGTTCTATTTTCAGTTTTTTCTTTCTTTCTTTTTTCTTTTTTTTTTTTTTAAGAAATCTCCACACTGTTCTCCATAGCGGCTGTACTAGTTTGCATTCCCACCTACAGTGTAAGAGGGTTCCCTTTTCTCCACACCCTCTCCAGCCTTTATTGCTTGTAGACTTTTGGATAGCAGCCATCCTGACTGGCGTATAATGGTACCTCATTGTGGTTTTGATTTGCATTTCTCTGATGATGAGTGATGTTGAGCATCTTTTCGTGTGTTTGTTAGCCATCTGTATGTCTTCTTTGGAGAAATGTCTGTTTAGTTCTTTGGCCCATTTTTTTATTGGGTCATTTATTTTTCTGGAATTGAGCTGCAGGAGTTGTTTGTATATTTTTGAAATTAATCCTTTGTCTGTTGCTTCATTTGCTATTATTTTCTCCCAATCTGAGGGCTGTCTTTTCACTTTACTTATAGTTTCCTTTGTTGTGCAAAAGCTTTTAAGTTTCATTAGGTTCCATTTGTTTAGTTTTGCTTTTATTTCCAATATTCTGGGAGGTGGGTCATAGAGGATCCTGCTGTGATTTATGTCAGAGAGGGTTTTGCCTATGTTCTCCTCTAGGAGTTTTATAGTTTCTGATCTTACATTTAGGTCTGTAACCCATTTTGGGTTTATTTTTGTGTATGGTGTTAGGAAGTGTTCTAGTTTCATTCTTTTACAAGTGGTTGACCAGTTTTCCCAGCACCACTTGTTAAAGAGGTTGTCTTTTTTCCATTATATATCCTTGCCTCCTTTGTCGAAGATAAGCTGTCCATAGGTTTATGGATTTATCTCTGGGCTTTCTATTCTGTTCCATATTCTGTCTTTGTGCCAGTACCATACTGTCTTGATGACTGTGGCTTTGTAGCAGAGCCTGAAGTCAGGCAGGTTGATTCCTCCAGTTCCATTCTTCTTTCTCAAGATTACTTTGGCTATTCAAGGTTTTTTGTATTTCTATACAAATTGATAAATTCTTTGTTCTAGTTCTGTGAAAAATACCATTGGTAGCTTAATAGGGATTGCAGTGAATCTACAGATTGCTCTGGGCAGTATAGTCATTTTGACAATATTGATTCTTCCAATCCATGAACACGGTATGTTTCTCCATCTGTTTGTGTCCTCTTTGATTTCTTTCATCAGTGTTTTATAGTTTTCTATGTATAGGTCTTTTGTTTCTTTAGGTAGATATGCTCCTAAGTATGTTATTCTTTTTGTTGCAGTGGTGAATGGTATTGTTTCCTTAATTTCTCTTTCTGTTTTCTCATTGTTAGTGTATAGGTATGCAAGGGATTTCTGTGTCTTAATTTTATATCCTGCAACTTTACTATATTCATTGATTAGCTGCTAGTACTTTTCTGGTAGAGTCTCTAGGGTTTTCTGTGTAGAGGATCATGTCATCTGCAAACAGCGAGAGTTTCACTTCTTCTTTTCCTATCTGGATTCCTTTTACTTCTTTTTCTGCTCTGATTGCTGTGGCCAAAAGTTCCAAAACTATGTTGAAAAGTAGTGGTGAGAGTGGGCACCCTTGTCTTCTTCCTGATTTTAGGGGAAATGCTTTCAATTTTTCACCATTGAGGTTATGCTTGCTGTGGGTTTGTCATATATAGCTTTTATTATGTTGAGGTATGTTCCTTCTATTCCTGCTTTCTGAAGAATCTTAATCATAAATGGGTGTTGAATTTTGTCAAAGGCTTTCTCTGCATTTATTGAGATAGTCATATGGTTTTTATCTTTCAATTTGTTAATGTGGTATATTACATTGATTGATTTGCAGATATTAAAGAATCGTTGCATTCCTGGGATAAAGCCTACTTGGTCATGGTGTATGATTTTTTTTAATATGTTGTTGGATTCTGTTTGCTAGAATTTTGTTAAGGATTTTTGCATCTATGTTCATCAGTGATATTGGCCTGCAGTTTTCTTTTTTTGTGGCATCTTTGGTTTTGGAATTAGGGTGATGGTGGCCTCATAGAATGAGTTTGGAAGTTTACCTTCTTCTGCAATTTTCTGGAAGAGTTTGAGTAAGATAGGTGTTAGCTCTTCTCTAAATTTTTAGTAGAATTCAGCTGTGAAGCCGTCTGGTCCTGGGCTTTTGTTTGCTGGAAGATTTCTGATTACAGTTTCGATTTCCTTACTTGTGATGGGTTTGTTAAGATCTTCCATTTCTTCCTGGTTCAGTTTTGGAAAGTTATACTTTTCTAAGAACTTGTCCATTTCTTTCAAGTTTCCATTTTATTGGCCTAGAGCTCCTGGTAGTAGTCTCTTATGATCCTGTGTATTTCAGTGATGTCTGTTGTAATCTCTCCATTTTCATTTCTAATTTTGTTAATTTGGTTCTTCTCCCTTTGTTTCTTAATGAGTCTTGCTAATAGTTTGTCAGTTTTGTTTATTTTTTCAAAAAAAACAGCTTTTAGCTTTGTTGATTTTTGCAATGGTCTCTTTAGTTTCTTTTGCATTTATTTCTGCCCTAATTTTTAAGATTTCTTTCCTTCTACTAACCCTGGGATTCTTCATTTCTCCCTTCTCTAGTTGCTTTAGGTGTAGAGTTAGGTTATTTATTTGACTTTTTTCTTGTTTCTTGAGGTAAGCCTTTAATGCTATGAACCTTCCCCTTAGCACTGCTTTTACAGTGTCCCATAGGTTTTGGGTGGTTGTGTTTTCATTTTCATTCATTTTGATGCATATTTTGATTTCTTTTTGGATTTCTTCTATGATTTGTTGGTTATTCAGAAGCATGTTATTTAGCCTCCATATGTTTGAATTTTTAATAATTTTTTTTCCTGTAACTGAGATCTAATCTTACTGCACTGTGGTCAGAAAAGATGACTGGAATGATTTCAATTTTTTTGAATTTACCAAGACTAGATTTATGGCCCGAATGTGATCTATTCTGGAGAAGGTTCCATGTGCACTTGAGAAAAAGGTGAAGTTGATTGTTTTGGGGTGAAATGTCCTATAGATATCAATAAGGTCTAGCTGGTCCATTGTGTCATTTAAAGTTTATGTTTCCTTGTTAATTTTCTGTTTAGTTGATCTATCCATAGTTGTGAGTGGGGTATTAAAGTCTCCCACTGTTATTGTGTTGCTATTAATTTCCTCTTTCATACTTGTTACCGTTTGTCTTACATATTGTGGTGCTCCTATTTTGGGTGCATACATATTTATAATTGTTATATCTTCTCCTTGGATTGATCCTTTGATCATTATGTAGTGTCCCTTCTTTGTCTCTTTTCACAGCCTTTATTTGAAAGTCTATTTTATCTGATATAAGTATTGTGACTCCTGCTTTCTTTTGTTCTCCATTTGCATGAAATATTTTTTTCCAGCCCTTCACTTTTAGTCTTTATGTGTCTCTTGTTTTGAGATGGGTCTCTTGTAGACAGCATATATCGGGGTCTTGTTTTTGTGTCCATTCAGCCAGTCTTTGTCTTTTGGTTGGGACATTCAACCCATTTACATTTAAGGTAATTATTGATAGGTATGGCCCCATTGCCATTTACTTTGTTGTTTTGGGTTCACATTTATACAACATTTCTGTGTTTCCTGTCTAGAGAAGATCCTTTAGCATTTGTTGAAGAGCTGGTTTGATGGTGCTGAATTCTCTCAGCTTTTGCTTGTCTGTAAAGCTTTTGAATTCTCCTTCATATCTGAATGAGATCCTTGCTGGGTACAGTAATCTAGGTTGTAGGTTATTCTCTTTCATTACTTTAAGTATGTCCTGCCATTCCCTTCTGGCCTGGAGGCTTTCTATTGATAGATCATCTGTTATCCTTATGGGAATCCCTTTGTGTGTTATTTGTTGTTTCTCCCTTGCTGTTTTTAATATTTGTTCTTTGTGTTTGATCTTTCTTAATTTGATTAATATGTGTCTTGGGGTGTTTCGCCTTGGGTTTATCCTGTTTGGGACTCTCTGGGCTTCTTGGACTTGGGTGGCCATTTCCTTCCCCATTTTAGGGAAGTTTTCAGCTATTATCTCCTCGAGTATTTTTTCATGGCCTTTCTTTTTGTCTTCTTCTTCTGGGACTCCTATGATTCGAATGTTGGGGTGTTTCACCTTGTCCCAGAGGTCCCTGAGGTTGTCCTCATTTCTTTTGATTCTTTTTTTCTTTTTTCCTCTCTGCTTCATTTATTTCCATCATTTTATCTTCTCCTTCACTTATCCTATTTTCTGTCTCTGTTATTCTACTCTTGGTTCTCTCCAGAGGGTTTTTGATCTCATTTATTGCATTATTAATTTTTAATTGACTTTTTTAATATCTTCTAGGTCTTTATTAAACATTTCTTGCATCTTCTCAATCTTTGTCTCCAGGCTATTTATCTGTAACTCCAGTTTGTTTCCAAGATTTTGGATCATTTTTATTATCATTATTCTAAATTATTTTTCAGGTAGATTCCCAATCTCCTCCTCTTTTGTTTGACTTGGTGGGCATTTTTCATGTTCCTTTACCTGTTGGGTATTTCTCTGCCTTTTAATCTTATTTAGATTGCCGTGTCTGGAGTGGGCTTTCTGTATTCTGGAGGTCTGTGGTTCCTTTTTATTGTGGAGGTTTCACCCAGTGGGTGGGGTTGGACAATTGGCTTGTCAAGGTTTTCTGGTTAGGGAAGCTTGCGTCAGTGTTCTGGTGTGTGGAACTGGATTTGTTCTCTCTGGAGTGCAATGGAATACCCAGTAATGAGTTTTGAGATGGATCTATGTGTTAGGTGTGCCTATGGCAGCCTGTAAGTTGACACTCAGGGCTATGTTCCTGCGTTGCTGGAGAATTTGTGTCATATGTCTTGCTCTGAAACTTACTGGCTCTTGGTTGGTGGTTGGTTTCAGTGTAGGTATGGAGGCTTTTGAATGGTC
Source organism: Cervus canadensis (assembly GCF_019320065.1). Taxonomy (NCBI): domain Eukaryota; kingdom Metazoa; phylum Chordata; class Mammalia; order Artiodactyla; family Cervidae; genus Cervus; species Cervus canadensis. The sequence goes on from NC_057420.1 coordinate 7,175,977, forward strand.
TCTTATTACTTAATGTTCTGTGTAATCAGGAGTTTTCTGGTGTTCTCAGGTTTTGGGCTTAAGTCTCCTGCCTGTGGATTTCAGTTTTATTCTTCCAGTAGTCTCAAGACTTATCCAACTATACAGCACTGATAATAAAACTTCTAAGTTAATGGTACAAAGATTCTCCACCATGAGGGACACCCAGAGAGGTTCACAGAGTTACATGAAAAAGAGGAGAGGAAGGAGGGAGATAGAGATGAGCAGGAGGAGAAAAAAGGGGACTCAAGAGGAGAGAGACAGATCTACACAGTTCTCTGTTCCCAAAGTGTTCTCCGTAGCCCATACACCCACAAAGATTCACAGAATTGGACTGGGAAGAGAAGGGGAAAGGAGGAGACAGAGGTGTTCTCAGGTAGAAAATGGAGAGTCAAAAGTGGGAGAGAGTAATCAACACCCTCCTGAGTAAAAATTGGAACTGAATATTGGCTTCTTAAATGCCCAAAATTTATATCACATACTGAAAAACAAAGATTAAAAATCTAGAGTAGAGGTTAGACTCTTAAAAATACAATGTTAAAAACAAAAGCAAAAACACAGAAAATTTTAGAAATATATATGAAGTTCAGTTTAAAAATAGGGCTTCTCTCTCTCTCTCTTTTTTTTTTTTTTTGCAACGTTATAGTGAAATGAAAAAGAAACTTAAGGAGTAGTAGAGGATAATAGAGGACTTTAAAAGAAAATAAGAGAAAAAGAAAAAAAAAGAAAAAAAAAAGAAAAAAATTTTTCCTAATTAAAATAATCATAAAAATACATGAAAATGAAAGTTAAGGAGTAATGGGGGAGTAATAGGGAATTTTAAAAGAAAATAAAAGAGGAAAAAATAAAAAAGAAAAAGAAAAAAATTAATTTAAAAAATTAATTTAAAAAAAGTAAAAATATGTCTAGGAATTTCTCTGGAGCTGTTGCGGTCTGTGTGGGTTTGATTCAGTTTCAGATAGCTCCTCGTTCCAGCCTACACTTCTCAATATCTATAGGCCCCTTCTGGTGTAGTCCGTGTTATCTACAGGGATTTTAATCTGTTGCACCGGCCCCTTCTGAAGTGGTTCCCTTTGTTTATTTGGCTTGTTTGCCGATCTCTTCAGTGCCGAATTTCCGCCCTGACACAAGCAGGCAGAGGTGGTCCCTTGCTCAGGTTCACTAGTTCCGTCACACTGCAGGGAGTGAAGGGTGCTGCTTTCCCCATCTATGCTGCTCAGGCTCCCGGCTGCTCTATATGGAGCGTGCCCTGCATTGCGTGCGGTTTCAGTTTTCGGGTACTCCACAAAAGCACAGACTCGGTTGCACCCGCGTTCTGTGCCTTCCCTGGCCTGACCAGCTCAGGCAGCCAGGAGCTTGAAGGGCTGCACTCTCCTCAGATGTGGTACGCCTTCTCCCCTCTGTGGCCCCAGCCTTATTTTCCGCCGGCGCTGGTCAGATGCGTGCACCCTGTGTTTAGCCGCGACCCTCCCAGCGGATGTCAACCATCCAGAATCTCAGGAAGTCTTTGATTAGAAACTGGAGGCCTGTTTGCAGTGTGGTAGGGGATGCTGTCTTTGGGGCCGAGTTTGCCCCTTTCCCCTCCCCCCTGCCTCCTTCCTCCGGTGGGACTGTGTCTGTCCGCAGCAGGCTAGCTCTTCTCTGGACTTGCTCAGACCCTTTGTTCTGTGACTGGCTGGCAGTGTGTTCGGGCCGGTTAATTTTCTCTCACTCTTTTGCTATCCCACAGTTTAAGTTGCTATCTCACAAAAGCTCCCTCCGATTGTCTTCAGGGCACTCAGGCCTGGTCCTTACCTAAGCACTGCCGCCCGTTACTCTCCGTTCCACCCCTATTTGCTGGTGGCGGATGCGGGCGTCTGGGGTACTTTTCTGCTGGGAGTTGCTTTTAGGCACGTAATCTGTAGGGTTTATTTATTTCTTTATTTATTTTCCTCCCAGTTAGGTTGCCCTCCGAGATTCAAAAACTTCCCCCAGACCCGCCAGTGCGAGGGTTTCCTGGTGTTTGGAAACTTCCTCTAATAAGACTCCCTTCCCGGGACGGGTCTCCATCCCTAACTCTTTTGTCTCTCTTTTTATCTTTTATATTTTGTCCTACCTCCTTTCAAAGACAATGGACTGCTTTTCTGGGCACCTGATGTCCTCAGCTAGCGATCAGAAGTTGTTTTGTGAAGTTTGCTCTGTGTTGAATTGTTCCTTCGATGAAGTTGTAGGGGAGAAAGTGGTCTCGCCATGCTATTCCTCCACCATCTTGGCTCCTCCCCTCCTCAAAAGGTTATTTCTAAACCATGAACAACTATGTCTTTCATGTTTCAGCAACTAACTTTCACTACTAGTCAGTTAGCAGTCTAGATCATGCAGGCTGCATCTTGTGTAATGTGTTTTAGAACTGATGTGTCAAAACTACTACAGGTCTTGTACCGTGCATCATATTTCTTGCAGCTAATGAACCTGCATCCCACTGCACACATGCCACTATCCTTGAGTTTGCATTCATGAGCATTTGCCTTTCCATTACCCAAATAGTGTCCAAGATCTAGAGCAACCATTCCACGCCTACTGAGCTTGTTCTCTGGAGCATGCTTCTGAACATCATGATCCAGCCTTCTTCAAGTATACGTGAAAGAGATGGGAATACCAGACCACCTGATCTGCCACTTGAGAAACCAGTATGCATGTCAGGAAGCAACAGTTAGAACTGGACATGGAACCACAGACTGGATCCAGATAGGAAAAGGAGTACATTAAGGTTGTATATTGTCACCCTGCTTAATTTATCCTATATGCAGAGTACATCATGAGAATGCTGGGCTGGATGAATCACAAGCCAATATCAAGATTGCTGGGAGAAATATCAATAACCTAGATAGGCAGATGACACCACCCTTATGGCAGAAAGTGAAGAAGAACTGAAGAGCTTCTTGATGAAAGTCAAAGAGGAGAGTGAAAATGTTGGCTTAAAGCTCAACATTCAGAAAACTAAGATCTTGGCATCCAGTCCTATCACTTCATGACAAATAGATGGGGAAACAGTGAAATCTGTGGCTGGCTATTTTGGGGGGCTCCAAAATCACTTCATATAGTGGTTGTAGCTATGAAATTAGAAGATGCTTACTCCTTGGAAGGAAAGTTATGACCAACCTAGACAGCGTATTAAAAAGCGGAGACATTACTTTGCCAAGAAAGATCCGTCTAGTCAAGGCTATGTTTTTTCCAGTGGTCATGTCTGGATGTGAGAGTTGGACTATAAAGAAAGCTGAGCACAGAAGAATTGATGCTTTTGAACTGTGGTGTCGGGGAAGATTCTTGAGATTCCCTTGAACTGCAAAGACACCCAACCAGTCCATCCTAAAGGAGGTCAGTCCTGGGTGTTCACTGGAAGAATCGATGTTGAAGCTGACACACCAATATTTTGGCCACCTGATGCAAAGTGCTGACTCATGTGAAAAGACCCTGATGCTGAGAAAGATTGAAGGCAGGAGGAGAAGGGGACGACAGAGGAGGAGATGGTTAGATGGCATCACTGACTCGATGGACATGAGTTTGGGTAAACTCCGGGTGTTGGTGATGGACAGGGAGGCCTGGCATGCTGTGGTTCATGGGGTCACAAAGAGTCAGACATGAGTGAGTGACTGAGCTGAACTAAACTGATGTTCCTAAACTACTTAGCTTGGACTCTGAGCAAGTACACTACACTCCTGAGAGAACACTCTGAAGTATGTGTACTGCCACTTCAAGTCATGTGCTTTAGATGATACATGATGTATCTAAAGAGCTTTCACACTTGAGCACAGGTCTTGCCATAATATAACCCAAAGTTTAAAGCATGCACGTGCCACTACAAACCCATGATCTAGAAAAAAGTTGTGCTTCAAAAACTTAGCCTGTACTTTTGAGAACGTGTGCCACATCTCCTGGATATGCTTCTAGAACATGCTTCCTCCCATGCCTGAGTCTATGATCTAGAGCAGACACTAGTCGATGATCTACTGTCAGCTAGTGGGATGGCACTCCAGAGCCTGTGTCTCACCATCACTAAGCCTGAGTTTGAGAGTAGGTGTAATTAAACTACTGACCTTGTAGAGTCTAGAGCATGCATCTTTCCACTACTGTCCTTGAACTTTAGAACATGCTGTCTGAAAATCAGCTGACACAAGAAAACATGCATCCAGCTATTACCGAGCCTGCATTCTAGTGGACCTTTCACACCACTATCGAGTCCATTCTCTACAGCAGGATGGCAAAAACTGCTCATGTGCATTCAGGAGCATGCATTTTTCCATTGTTTAAATTTCACCAGTAAATGTCCCGCAACTAATAAGCCTGTGCTTTAAAGCTGGTGTACACCAAATACTTTCCTTGACCTCTGAAGCGTGTATCTTGTCACCACTAAGTCCATGCTTTCGATCACCTGTTCTGCAAACTTACCTCGTCCTCAGGATTGTGTCAGAACCCATGTTTTATAGAACACCTATGACCACTACAGATTCTGTATTCTAAATAGATCCTGCCACAGGTAGTTCAGTTCAGTTCAGTTGTTCAGTCGGGTCCGACTCTTTGCGACCACATGAACCGCACCACGCCAGGCCTCCCCGGCCATCACCAACTCCCGGAGTCCCAAACCCGTGGCCATTGAGTCGGTGATGCCATCTAACCACCTCCTCCTCTGTCGTCCCCTTCTTCTCCTGCTGTCAGGGACTCCCCAGCATCAAGGACTTTTCAAATGAGTCAGCTCTTCGCATCAGGTGGCCAAAATATTGGAGTCTCAGCATCAACATCAGTCCTTCCAATGAACACCCAGGACTTGTCTCCTTTAGGATGGACTGGTTGGATCTCCTTGTGGGCCAAGGGACTATCAAGAGTCTTCTCCAACACCACAGTTTGAAGAATCAACTCTTCTGAGTTCAGCTTTCTTTACAGTCCAACTGTCTCATCCATACATGACCACTGGAAAAACCATAGACTTGATGAGACAGACCTTTGTTTGCAAAGTAATGTCTCTGCTTTTTAATATGTTGTCTAGGTTGGTCATAACTTTCCTTCCAAGTAGTAAGCATCTTTTAATTTCATGGCTGCAATCACCATCTGCAATGATTTTGGAGTTCAGAAAAATAAACTCAGCCACAGTTTCCACTGTTTCCCCATCTATTTGCCATGAAAGGATGGGGCCAGATGTCATGATCTTAGTTTTCTGAATGTTGAGCTTTAAGCCAACTCTTTCACTCTCCACTTTCCCTTTCATCAAGAGACTCTTTAGTTCTTCTTCAATTTCTGTCATAAGGGTGGTGTCATATGCATATCTGAGGTAATTGATATTTCTCCCAGCAATCTTGATTCCAGCTTGTGATTCATGCAGCCCAGCATTCTCATGATGTACTCTGCATAGAAGTTAAATAAGCAGGGTGGCAACATACAGCCTTGACGTACTCCTTTTCCTATTTGGAACCAGTCTGTTGTTCAATGTCTGGTTCTAAGTGTTGCTTCCTGACCTGCATATAGGCTTCTCAAGAGGTAGGTCAGGTGCTCTGCTTTGTCCATCTATTTCAGAAATTTCCAAAGTTTATTGTGATCCACACAGTCGAAGGCTTTAGCATAGTCAGTAAAGCAGAAATAGATGTTTTTCTGGAATGATCTCGCTTTTTTGACGTTCCAGAGGATGTTGGCAATTTGATTTCTGGTTCCTCTGCCTTTTCTAAAATCAGCTTGAATCTGGAAGTTCACAGTTCACATATTGCTGAAGCCTAGCTTGAAGAATATTAAGCATTACTTTACTAGCAAGTGAGATGAGTGTGATTGTATGGTAATTTGAGCATTCTTTGGCATTGCCTTTCTTTGGGTTTGGAATGAAAATCGACCTTTCCAGTCCAGTGGCCATTGCTGAGTTTTCCAAATTTGCTGGCATATTGAGTGCAACACTTTCACAGCATCATCTGTGAAGATTTGAAATAGCTCAACTGGAATTCCATCACCTCCATTAGCTTTGTTCATAGTCATGCTTCCTAAGGCCCACTTGGCTTCACATTCCAGGATGCCTGGCTCTAGGTGAGTGATCACACCATTGTGATTATCTGGGTCATAAAGATCTTTTCTGTACAGTTCTTCTGTGCATACTTGCCACCTCTTCTTAATATCTTCTGCTTCTGTTAGGTTCCTACCATTCCCGTCCTTTAACGAGCCAGTCTTTGCCTGAAATGTTCCCTTAGTATACCTAATTTTCTTGAAGAGATCTCTAGTCTTTCGCATTCTACCGTTTTCCTCTATTCCTTTGCACTGATCGCTGAGGAAGGCTTTCTTATCTCTCCTGGCTATTCTTTGGAACTCTGCATTCAAATGGATATATCTTTCCTTTTCTCCTTTGCTTTTTGCTTCCCCTCTTTTCACAATTACTTATAAGACCTCCTAAGCCAGCCATTTTGCTTTTTTGCATTTCTTTCTATTGGGGATGATCTTGATTCCTGTCTCCTGTACAGTGTCAAGAACCTCCCTCCATTGTTCATCAGGCACTCTGTCTATCAGATCTAATCTCTTCCATCTATTGGTTACTTCCACTGTATAGTCAAAAGGGATTTGATTTAGGTCATACCTGAATGGTCTAGTGGTTTTCTCCACTTTCTTCACTTTCAGTCTGAATTTGGCAATTAGGAGTTCATGATCTGAGCCACAGTCAGCTCCCCACCTTGTTTTTGCTGACTGTATAGAGTGAGCCCTCAATTGAGACTATGTGTGCTATGCTACAAGTACTGAGCTTCACCCTGGGGCATGCAACTCTTTGCTACTGGACCCTGACTCTAAAGTACATTTTATGCTATTACTGAGCTTCACTCTGCAGCACATATCATGCCACAACTAAGCTTGAACTTAAACAGGACTGCTGTATATAATCAACACAGATACAAGGTTATGCTTTTGCAATGACTTTTCTGAGACTCAGGAGCATACATTTCACCACTATTGAGACTGTGCTCTGAAGCAATGGTGTTGCAATTACTGAGCGTTCACTCTGGTTCAGGCATCACACCACTAATGAAGTAGTAGTCTAGGGCAGATATCCCAAAGCCACTGTCCCCGCACTCTGGAGAAACTATCACATCACTACTGAACATGCACTCACATGCTGCCATGTGTGAGTCTGTCTGGAGTAAACATTTGCAATTACTGTACTTACACTCTGGAACATACGTTCCATCACATCTGGGACTGATCTCTAGAGAATGCATGCTGCAATTAATTGACTTGAACTCTAGAGAGTGTGTACACTACTATTCAACTCGCATACTAGAGCTTTCAGGTGGTAACCAATGAGCTTGCTTTCTGTCACTACATAGCAGGTACTCTAGAGCAGACATCTGGCCAATATTATCCTGCCTTCTATAGCACCACTGAGTAATATTGAGCTTACAATGTAGAGCATGCAAGCATACACACTACTGAGCTCACCCTCTGTAGCATGTGTCCCACAACTACTCAGTTTGTACTTTGAAACATGTTTCTTACTGTTACTGTCCCATACTGTATGGCACATTTGCTGCAACTAGTAGGATGACACTGTGGAGAACATGAACCATCACTACTGAGCACATGCTCAAATGCAGGCAACTGGCCTCTACGCAGCATATGCTAAGGATCAGGCATGGCAGAATAAAAACTTACACTTGGAACACCCACTTAGTCACTTCTGAGGCCACAATCTAGAGCACGTGTACTGCCATTATTGAGCTTCCATTCTGGAGGGTTTGTTTTTGTTTTTTGGTTTTTTTTGTTTGTTTGTTTGTTTGTTTTTGCCACTATTGAGCCTGTGTATTATAGCAGGTGTGCTCCATATACTGAGACTGTAGAGTGGAGCAAACATCATGTCACTACTGAGCAGATGTTCTTGAGCATATTACCTGCCAATAATGAGTTTGCACCCCAAAAACATGCTTACTGCCACTAGTAAACTGCTCTCCGAATCCCTCATTTTTAAACTACTGTAATTGCATTCTAGAGCAAGTGTGACACTTCTACTGAACCTGTGTTAAAAACAGGCATGCTATAAGTAATTAGTATGCTGTCTTAAATACAAGTCTGTCCACTAATGACCTTGAGCTCTAGATCGGGTGTGTCAAAACAAGTACTGAACTTGCACTCTGAAAAAGACTTTTTGCCACAACTGAGCTGAAGAAAGTAGCGGCTTGCACATTGGAGCACATGTATTGGCTCTAGTGGGAATGGGTTCAGGTGATTACCACTAGGGTATACTGAATCGATGCTTTAGTGAACATGTGCTGCAATAAGTGAACTTGCAGCTGGAGTCACAGGTCTCAAAACTACCGAGCACATAGACATTGCAATGTGTTTTTCACTACTGAGATTTTACTCAGAATCTTGCCTCCCACGGCAACTGAATGTGCCTTCTAGGATCAGTGTACTACACTTCTGAGACTATGCTCTAGAGCAGGCAGGCTTGAACTAATGAATTGGACTCTGGATCATGCATTCCACCACCATGAGTCCACATGCTACAGCACACTTCTGTCACTTCTGAGTCCTCATACAAGGAAGGAATGGCACAATTCATAAGCCCATTGTTTACAGCACGTGTGTTTCAATTACTCATCTGACACTCTATAAGATGCATGCTGCAACTACTCAGCCTATTCCCCAAAGTACCCATGGTTGTAACTACTGATTTTGCACCCTGGTACACTCCTTCTGCACTTGTGAACCTGGCTTCTAGTGCATAAGTTCTGAGGTCGAACTACTGAGTCAATGTTCCGCGGCCTGCATGTTGAAATTTGTGAGCCCACCTTCTACAGCTGGTATTTGTCAATAACCTAGCTAACACTCTGTTACATGTGTTCCCCCACTATATGTCCCCTGCTTTAAAGCAGGAATGCCAACCACTGAGCTTGCCCTCTGAAGTGCACATTCCACCACAACTGAATCTGCATTCTAGCACATACTCTGCCCACAAATGAACCCTCAATCTAAATCAAGTGTGTGGCCTCTCTGAGATAGAACTCTGAAGCATGAATTAAACCTCCATGAAGACAGTGCTCTAGAGAATGAGTACACAACTGCTTAAGTGGCACTGTAGACCACCTGTTATGCTGCTAGTAATCCGGCACTCTAGATCATGAAAGCCACAACTAGTGTATCTGTTTTCTAAAATCAGTCACATTTCCTGTCTCTCTTGATCCTGCCTTCTAGTGCACCCATACCACAACCCTTGAGTTTGCACTCTTGAACACCTACCTTGCCACTACTGAGCTAATGCTCTAGAACAGCCATACCACACCCATCAATCTTGCTCTCCAGAGCATGCATCCCAACATAGTGATCCAGCCTTCCTCAACTGTTGAGACTGCAATGTTAAGCTAATTTGCCCATTTCCTGAGATGACTCTCTGAAACATACATCTTGCCACTATTGATCCCGTGCTTTAGAATATGCCTGCCACATCTACTGAACTTGCTCTCTTGAGCATGCATCTCACCATCATGGGACCAACAGTTTAAAATATTTGCCACCACTAGAGACCCATGGTCTAGAGCAAACATCCTAGAAGTACTGAGCCTGTGCTTTAGACAACATGTGCCACATCTCCTGACCTTTCACCTTTGAGCATGCTTCCCACCACTAGTGAGCCTAAGTCCTAGAGCAGATGTGACACAATTAGTGGGATGACACTCATGAATCTGGATCTTAACATTACTGCTGATTCTGAATTCTAGGGTATGAGTACTCAAACTACTGAAGCTGTAGTCTGAAACACATGTCCTGTCACTAGTATACCTGCATTTCAGTGCAGGCTGTCTGAAACTACCCAGCTGGTGCATGGGAAGATGCATCCAGCCACCACTGAGCCTGCCTTCTAGAGCACCCTTTCCTCTATGACTGAGCCTATGATCTACAACAGGATAGCTAAAAATTGTTCAGTTGTATTCTACAGCATGCATTTCCTGCTACTGATCTTGCATTTTATATCAAATGTTCCAATCACTGACATTGTGCTCTAAAACTGGCACACCCCGAATATTTTCCTTGATCTCTGGGATAGATGCCTTGCCAGCACTAAGCCCAGGCTTTTGTCAGCTGTGGTACCATCACAAGGCTTGCCCCCAGGAGCATGTTTAAATCACTTTTTATAGTGCACCTACTGTCACTACGGATTCAGAGGTCTAAAGTTACCATGCCACAACTAGTGATTGGGAAACCTAGATTTATGTAGTGCAAGTACTGAGCTTCAATCTAGAGCATGCATCTCACCACTATAGAAGCATGACTCTAACATGTGACTCCCGAAATTACTGAGCTTCAATCTAAAGGACATGTCACACCACAGGTGAGCTTGACACTAAGCTGGTGTGCTACTACTAATCACTCCATGCACTAGATTGATTATGCATTTACAACCATTATTCTTGCACTCAGAAGCACACACTGCACTACTCCTAAGGCTTTGCTCTGTAACACTGGTGGTGCAATACTGAGTTTGAACTGTGGAGTATGCTTCCCACCACTCCTGAACTAGTAATCTAGAACAGGTGTTCCAGACTACTGAGCTTGTACTCTGGAGATTCTATCACATCATTACTGAGCCTCCACACTAAACACACGTGCTGCACCTTGTGAACCTTTATTTACAGTAACCATATGTAGCCACTATTTTGGCACTCTGGGGTACTCATCCCACCATTAACAAAATGGAGCTCCAGAGTAGTCTTGCACCGGGTACAGAGCTAAAATGGTGAATAATGTGGACCACCAATGCTCCTCTTGCACTCTAAATCAGGCATGTTATAACCACTGGGCTTGCATTCTGAAGCTCGTATTTTGCCACTACTAAACTGATGCTCTGTGGTTGTCATCCTGCCATTCTTGAGATGGCATTCTACAGCACCATCTGAAAACTATTGAGCTCACCCTCTACAGCACAAATTTCAAAACTAGTCAGCTTACCCTGGGTAACATGTGTCCCACAAATACTGAGTGTGCATTCTGAAGCATAAATCTTACCACTACTAAGCCAATTCCCTAAAGCTCTCCTGCTGCAACCATTGGTTCAGCACTCTGGGTCACATGTACCACCACTACTGAACATGTGTTCAAGTGCATGCATCTGGCCCCTACACAGCCTGTGCTCCAGAGCTGCCTTGCCTCAAATGCATTGCTTGCATTCTGTTCTGAAGCATGCATCCCAGGTTTGCTGAGCCTGTGGTCTTCAGCATACTCCTACAAATACATAGATTGCAGGTTAGAGAACGCTGTCAGTGACTATTGGGCTTATACTCCAGAGCATATGTCCAGTCACTCCTCAGCCTCTGCTCTACAATAGACATGACACAAATGTTGAGGTTGCATTCTGGAGCATGTGCTCTTGCACTACTGAAGTCATATTTTGTAACATGCTTATGCCACTTGTGACCTTATGCTGTAAGCTCGTGAGCAACAGCAATAAGCCAGCAATCAAGACTATACGTTATGTGAACACTGAGCTCTGACTCTGGATCTTGTGTCCTGCTTCTTCTGAGTGTGAGATTAGAGCATGTGTGCCGTGAGTACTTAAGTTTCAGTCTAGAGCACATATGACATCTCTAAACAGTCCACGCTTAAGAATATGTAGCCACGGCCAATGGCTTACAGGTGTCATGCCACAACTATTGAGCATGCACTATCCAACATGGAGTTCACCACTACTGAGACCTAATACCAGACCCTACATGGTACAACTACTGAGGTAGCACTCTGGAACTCACGTCTCTCCACTACTGTGACCGTTGTCTAGAATACATTTACTGGAACTACTGACCTTACATTCTAAAGCACCCTTTTAGCTCCTGTTGAGCCTGTGGCTCAGAGAAGGTGTGCTACAATTTCTGAGCTTGCGTAGTGGAGCATATATCCCATCACTACTGAGCCAGTGTTGTTGATCATATAACTTGCCATATTAACCCTGCACCCTAGAACATCCCTGCTGCAGCTATTGAGATTGCACTCTGTAGCCTGCCTCACTCCACTACTGAAATTACTTTCTAGAGGTTTCTTGCCACACCTACTAAACCTGTGCTATAAAGCAGGCATGCCACAAGTAATTAACTGGCTCTGCTAAACATAAGTCCGGCCCCTACCTGTGGCATGACAGTCGTAAACCATCAGTTGTGGTAACATATTCTTAAGTGCGGACTGTCTTTTCAGGTATGCCATAACAGGTACTGACTTGCACTCTGAAGTATGAATCTTGCCTCAACAATGTCTGCACTCTTGCAGAAAGTAGTGAGCTTCAACTCTGAACATGTGTATGAGCACTGGAGAGCAGAAGTGCAGGAACCTAGCCTTTGCTGAGCCCCAGCTCTCGTGCACACATGCCAATAACTGAGTTTGTACTCAGAAGAGTTATCACTACTAAAGTGACCACCCACTTGAGCATGGATTTTGGACTCCTGAGATTTTACTCAAAATTACACTTTCCACTATTACTGAGTTAGCCTTCTAGGGTAGGTGTACTGACACTACTGAGCTTAGGCATGCCAGAACTACTGAATTGCACTCTGGATCATGCATCCCAAAAGTACACATCCATGTACTACAGCACAATTCTCAGCACTTCTCAGTTATCACATTAAGCCAGTATGCTTCAAATACTGAGCCCGAGTTCCACAGCATTTGCGTTGCAAATACTGAACTAACACTCTGATCCACAAGTACCGCCACTTTGTAGCCCATGCCCCAAAGCACCCATGATGCAACTACTTATTTTACGCCCTAATACACTCAGTCTGAACCTGTGAGCCTGCCTTTTAGAGCATGGGTTCTACCACCACTGAGCCCATACTCCATAGCCTTCATGATGAAAATTGTGAACTCATATTCTATACCTGGAATTTTATAATGACTTATTTTGCACTCTATTACAGGTGTTTCTCTTTAGAATTCCCATTCTCTGGAGCAAGTGAGCCAAGTACTGTGCTTGCGCTCTGGATCAAAATTCTACCATAACTGACATTCCATTCAACAACACAGAAATTTTAACTAAGCCCTCACTCTACAGCAAATGTGTGTTCAGTAATGAACTTGAACTCTAAAGCATGACTCTCAACTCCACTGAACCAGTGCTCTAGAAGAGCCACTGGTTGGGCCACAAGTACTTAACCTGCACTCCAGACCACACGTTATGGTGCTAGGCAGCCAGCATTCTATAATTCACAAGCTACAACTAGTGTACCTGTGCCCTAGAGCTGATGTGACACAGCTACACACTAGTGTTATACATCATATTTCCTACCTCGACTGGTTCTGTTTCCCATGCACTCTTGCCAAATATCTTGAGCTTGACTTTTGGTGTTTTCCTTGCCACTACTGAGATCATTTCCTGGAACAGACATACAGCACATACTGAGCTTGCTATCTGGAGCATACATATCAACATACCAATCCAGTCTTCAACAGTTCATGTCTCTAAAATACCGAGCCTTCATTGTTGAGCAAGTGTGCCACAGTTCCTGAGATGGCTCTCTGATGCATGTGACTTGCCACTACTGACCTCCATGCTTTAGAGCATGGATACCACATCTATGTAGCTTGCATTCTGGAGCATGCATCTCACTATTACTGAACTCTTTATCTCTCTCTCTCTCTCTCATATATATATATGCCTGCCTCTTCAGACTCATGATCTACAGCAGGCATGCCACAAGTACTGAGCTCGTGTTTAAGAAGAATGTGAATATTCTCTGAGCTTTCACTCTAGAGCATGCATCCTGCCACTACATATCCCAGGCTCTAGAGCAGATGTGCCACCACTTTGAAATGGAATCTGAGTCCAAGTTTTAGAATATGAATGCTAAAACAACAGACCTCTGGAGCATGCCTATTGCTGCTAGAATACCTGAACATTAGAAGAAGCATTTGGAAACTACTTACCTAGCATTTGAAACATGTGTCCAGTCGTTGTGGAACACACATTCTAGAACACACTTCCCACCAGTGCTTAGACAACGTCATACAGCAGAAGGGATGGAATGCTCAGTGTAATGCTCAGTGTGCATTACAGAGGATGAGTCCTTCCACTAGTGAACTTGCTCTTTATGGCAAGTTCCTGCAACCACTGAACCTGTACGCTAAACATAGCATACTCCAAACACTGTCCTTTATCTCTGTATCACGTGTGGTGTCACTACTCAGTTGGTTCCATCACTCAGTTGTGTCCAACTTTTTGCCACCCCATCAATTGCAGCACAAGAGGGTTCCCTGTCCATCACCAACTCTGAGAGCTTGTTCAAACTCATGTCCATCTAATTGCTGATGGGGTCAAACCATCTCATCCTCCGTCATTCCCTTCTCCTCCCATCTTCAATCGTTCCCAGCATCAGGGTCTTTTTCAGTGAGTCAGTTCTTCACATCAGGTGGCCAAGGTACTGGAGTTTCAGCTTCAAAATCAGTCCTTCCAGTAAATATTCAGGGCTGATTTCCTTTATGATTGACTTCTTTAACCTCCTTGCTATCTAAGGAACTTTCAAGAGTCTTCCCCATCACCACAGTTCAAAAGCATCAACTCGTCTGTACTCAGCTTTCTTTATAGCCCAACTCTCACATCCATACATGACTACTGGAAAAATCATAGCTTTGACTAGATGGACCTTAGTTGGCAAAGTAGTCTCTGCTTTTTAGTATGCTGTCTAAGTTTGTCATAGCTTTTCTTCCAAGGAGCAAGTGTCTTTTAATTTTGTGGCTGCAGTCACCATGTGCAGTGATTTTGGAGCCCAGGAAAATAAAATCTCTCACTGTTTCCACCCTTTCCCCATCTATTTTGCCATGAAGTGATGGAACCAGGGTTGCCATAATCTTATTTTTTTAATGTCATTGTCACTCTCCTCTTTCACTTTTATCAAGAGGCTCTTCAGATCTTCTTTGATTTCTGCCATAAGGGTGGTGTCATCTGCATTTCTGAAGTTATTGATATTTCTCCCAGAAATCTTGATTCCAGCTTGTGCTTCATCCAGACCAGTATTTCACATGATGTACTCTGCATACAAGTTAAGTAAGCAGGGTGACAATGTACAGCCTTGACATATTTTTTTCTCAATTTTGAAGCAGTCTCTTGCTCCATGTCTGGTTCTAACTGTTTATTCTTGACCTGCATACAGATTTCTCAGGAGGCAGGTAAGGTGGTCTGGCAGTCCCATCTCTTAAAGAATTTTCAACATTTTTTTTTTAAATGATCCACACAGTCAAAGGCCTTGGCATCATCAATTAAGCAGAAGTAGGTGATTTCTGGATCTTTCTTGCTTTTTGATGATTCAATGGATGTTAGCAATTTGATCTCTGGTTCCTCTGACTTTTTAAAATCAAGCTTGAACATCTGGAAGTTCACTGATCATGTACTGCTGAGGCCAGGATTGGAGAATTTTGAGCATTATTTTATGAGCATGTGAGATGAGTGGAATTGTGTGGTAGTCTGAACATCCTTTGGCATTGGTTTTCTTTGGTATTGGAATGAAAATTGACATCTTCCAGTACTATGGTCACTGCTGCATTTTCCAAATGCCCTGGCATATTGAGTGCAGCACTTTCACAGCATCATCTTTTAAGATTTGAAATAGCTCAATTGCAAACCCCTTCCCTCCACTAGCTTTGTTTGTAGTAATGTTTCCTAAGACCCATTTGACTTCACCTTCCAGGATGTCTGGCTCTAGGTGAGTGATCACATCATTGTGCTAATCTGGGTCATGAATATCTTTTTTGTCTAGTTCTGTGTATTCTTGTCACCTTGCCATATCTTCTGCTTCTGTTAGTGGTTTTCCCTAGTTTCTTTAATTTAAATCAGAATTTGACAATAAGGACATCATGATCTATGCCACAGTCAGTTCACAGGCTTGTTTTTGCTGACTGTGTAGAGCTTTTCCATATTTGACTACAAAGAATGTAATCAATATGATTTCATTATTGACAATCTGGTGATATCCATGTGAAGAGCCTTCTTTTGTGTTGGAAGAGGGAGTTTGCTATGACCAGCATGTTCTCTTGGCAACACGCTATTAGCCTTTGCCCTGCTTTGTTTTGTACTCAAAGATCAAATATGCCTGTTATTCCTAGTAGCTCTTGACTTCCTACATTTGCATTCTAGTCCCCTAGGATAAAAAGGGTATTTTTAGTTATAGTTCTAGAAGATCTTTAGTCCTTGTAGGTCTTCATAGAACTGTTCAGCTTTAGCTTCTTCAGCATTACTAGTTGGGGTGTAGTCTTGGATTACTGTGATACTGAATGGTTTGCATTGGAAACACAGAATTCATTATGTCATTTTTGAGACTGCACCTTAATATTACATTTCTGATTCTTTTGTTGACTATGAGGGCTACTCCAATTCTTCTAATGGATTCTTAGCCACGGTGGTAGATATAGTGTTAATCTCAATTAAATTCTCTCATTAGAGCCCATTTTAGTTCACTGACTCCTAAAACATTGATGCTGATTCTTGCCATCTCCTGTTCGACCATTTCCATTTTGCCTTGATTCATGGACCTAAGATTTCAGGTTACTATGTGATATTGTTCTTCACAGCATCAGCCTTTACTTCCATCACCAGCCATACGCACAACTGGGCAATGTTTTTGCTATGGCTCCGTCCCTTCATCATTTCTGGAGTTTCTTCTCCACTATTCTCTAGTAGCGTATTGGCATCTACCAACCTGGGGAGTTCATCTTTCAGTGTGATATCTTTTTGTCTTTCCATACTGTTCAAGGGGTTCTCAGAGCAAAAGCACTGAAATGGTTTGCCCTTCCCTTCTACAGTGCACCATGTGTTGTTAGAACTCTCCACCATGACCCATCCGTCTTGGGTGGCCCTACGTGGCATGGCTCATAGCTTCATCGAATTAGAAAAGACTAGGTTCCTCTACTAAACCCATGGTTTAGATAAGGTGTGATACAATCACTGACCTTGCCCTCAGGAGCATGCCTGAACCCACATTTTATAGCACACGAACTGTCAGTACTGATTCTGTACTCTGAGAATATCATGCCACAACTAATGAGATCATACTCTATACTATGTGCCATAAGTACTGAGTTTCATCCTGGAGAATGCATATCACCACTACTGAAAGCTGGCTCAAAATTACATATGCTGCAAGTACTGAACTTCACTCTAGAGTACATACCCTGCCACAACTGAGGGTGACTCTAAGCAGGCATGCTTCAACTTATCACCCTACATTCTAGACTATGCATTCACAATCACTATTCTTGCACTCAGGAACACACTTTCCACCTCTACTGAGAGGGTGCTCTAGAACATAGGTGGTGCAAATACTGAGCTTGCACTCTTAAGTAAGCATCCCATAAATATGGAAACTGTGTCATAGAGTAAGCATGACACACCTACTGAATCTGCTCTAAAAATTAGGCATGACCATGTAATTAGCTTAAACGTAAGTCCCTTCACTACTCTGTGCTGGAGAGAGGTGTGCTTCAAATACTGAGGTTGGGCACTGAAGCCTGCATTCCACTGAAAGGTTGTTGCTGAGCCTTGAAAGATGCCAATATGCTTGGCTTCTGGTGGAGAGGATTTCAATCTGGGGCCAGTGATGAGACTTGATCACTCAAAGATTTTGTATTAATTTCTTTTCAAGTAGAAAAGAGGTAGAGAAAGCTTCTGACATAGACATCAGAAGGGGGCAGAAAGAGTGCCCACCTGCTAGCTTTTAACAGTACATTATATACCTATCAGAAAGTTATTAATTAGAAAAAGGAAATATCTCAAAACTCAGAGTGGCACCAGGCCCCTCACCAACAACATGCATTTTGAGATAACATTGGCACAAGGTGAGTCATCCCCGGCCATAAAATGACTGTCATGAATCTTGAATAAAGACAGGTTTTCAAGTAAATATGTAGTTTCATTAACATAGATTAAGAGAACAATTGCATGAGTAAATCATACTGGCTTGTTGAGTCCTTATAGGTTCAGAGTCTTAAGTAGAATCCACAACAACACAAGAGAAAACTCTACACATGGACATCACCAGATGGCCGACAGCGAAATCAGATTGATTATATTCTTTGCAGCCAAAGATGGAGAAGCTCTATACAGTCAGCAAAAACAAGACCTGGAACTGACTGTGGCTCAGATCATGAACTCCTTATTGCCAAATCCAGACTTAAACTGAAGAGAGTAGGGATGACCACTAGACCATTCAGGTATGACCTAAATCAAATCCCTTATGAATATACAGTGGAAGTGAGGAATAGATTTAAGGGACTAGATCTGATAGACAGAGAGCCTGATGAACTACGGATAGGGGTTCGTGACATTGTACAGGAGACAGGGATTAAAACCATCCCCATGGAAAAGAAACACAAAAAGGAAAAATGCCTGAGGAGGCCTTACAAATAGCTGTGAGAAGAAGAGAAGCAAAAAGCAAAGGAGAAAAGGAAAGATATTCCCATTTGAATGCAGAGTTCCAAAGAACAGCCAGGAGAGATAAGAAAGCCTTCCTCAGCGATCCATGCAAAGAAATAGAGGAAAACAACAGAATGGGAAAGACTAGAGATCTCTTCAAGAAAATTAGAGATACCAAGGGAATATTTCATGCAAAAATGGGCTCAATAAAAGGACAGAAATGGTAGGACCTAACAGAAGCAGAAGATATAAAGAAGAGGTGGCAAGAATACACAGAAGAACTGTACAAAAAAGATCTTTATGACCCAGATAATCACAATGGCGTGATCACTCACCTAGAGCAGACATCCTGGAATGTGAAGTCAAGTGGGCCTTAGAAAGCATTATTAAAAACAAAGCTAGTGGATGTGATGGAAATCCAGTTGAACTATTTCAAATCCTGAAGGATGGTGCTGTGAAAGTGCTGCACTCAATATGCCAGCAAGTTTGGAAAACTCAGCAGTGGCCACAGGACTGGAAAAGGCCCATTTTCATTCCAATCCCTAAGAAAGGCAATCCTAAAGAGGGCTCAAACTACCGCACAGTTGCACTCATCTCACACGCTAGTAAAATAATGCTCAAAATTCTCCAAGCCAGGCTTCAGCAATATGTGAACCAAGAACTTCCAGATGTTCAAGCTGGTTTTAGAAAAGGCTGAGGAACCAGAGATCAAATATATGCTGAATCATTGAAAAAGTAAGAGAGTTCCAGAAAAACATCTATTTCTGCTTTATTGACTACACCAAAGCCTTCAACTGTGTGGATCACAATAAACTGTGGAAAATTCTCAAGGAGATGGGAATACCAGACCACCTGACCTACCTCTTGAGAAACCTGTATGAAGGTAAGGAAACAACAGTTAGAACTGGACATGGAACAACAGACTGGTTCCAAACAGGAAAAGGAGTATGTCAAGGCTGTATATTGTCACCCTGCTTATTTAATATCTATGCAGAGTACATCATGAGAAACGCTGGGCCAGAAGAAGCACAGGCTGGAATTAAGATTGCTGGGAGAAATATCAGTAACCTCAGATATGCAGATGATACCACCCTTATGACAGAAAATGAAGAGGAACTAAAAAAGCCTCTTTATGAAATTGAAAGAGGAGAGTGAAAAAGTTAGCTTAAAGCTCAACATTCAGAAAACTAAGATCATATATATATTATATATATATATATGATATATGTCATATACCATATATATACTTATTCTTTTTCTCTTTTTCTTCTGGGACACCGATTATTCAAATGTTGGTGGGTTTGATATTGTCCCAGGGGTCTCTTAGCCTATTCTTGGTTCTTTTCATTCTGTTCTTCAAAAGTTATTTCCATGATTTCATCTTTCAGCCCATTGATCCGTTCTTCTGCTTCAGATATTATGCTCTTGATTCCTTCTAGAATATTTTTAATTTCAGTAATTGTCTCTGCATTTTTTTTTTAATTCTTCTAGTTCTTTCTTAATTGATTCTTTCATTTTCTCCACTTTGCTTTCAAGGTTTTTGATCATCTTTAATATCATTATTCTGAATTCTTTTTCAGGTAGTTTGCCTATTTTCCCTTCATTAACTTGGACTTCTGTGTTTCTAGTTTTTTTTTTCCTTCATTTGTATAATATTTATGTTTTCATTATTATGTTTTTTATATTATTCTGTCTGTGATCTCTTTTCCCAGGCTTCAAGGTAGACTTCTTTCTTCCTTTTGCTTTCTTCCCTCTAAGTGTGGTCCAGTGATTTTTGTAAGCTTCTTATAGGGTGAGATTTGTGCTGAGTTTTTGTTTGTTTTTTCTTCTGATGGGCGAGTATGGGTGATGTGGTAATCCTGTCTTCTTATGATTGGGTTTGTATTTTGTTGCTGTTGTTTAAATGAAGCATCCCACAGAGTGCTATTGGTGGTTAGGTGATGCCGATTCTAGTGGTTTCCTGTGTGTGAGTTCTCACTATTTTATATTCCCTCAGGTTAGTTTTCTTGTAGTCTAGGGCCTTGGATACACTGCTCTAACTCCATAGGCTCAGGGCTTGCTCTCTGGTCAAGAATGAAGATTTCACAAGTTGTTTGTTATGCCATTAAGTGAGAGTAAAACAAATGTCCAAAAACAAGAAACCAATGAACCCCAGAAAAATGACAGTTACAAAATCAGGCAAATAATAATTATAAAAATGGAGCATAAACATAAACATATACAACCATGAGCAAAGTCAAAACAGTCTAACCAAAATAAAGTACAATAGATTTACCTGGTGAACAAAGGAAATAAAAAAATTATACTTACCAGTTAAGAACAAAAATTACTAAAGCATAAACTGCAAAACAAAACTAAAGCAAGGTACCAAGTGGGGAATAAAGCAATGAAAACAAAACTAAGAAATGTATTGAGAGGAAAGGAAAGAAAGGAAAGACAAAAATAATTTATATGCAAAGTTAAGAAGAAGATTTACATTATATATATACATATATAGACATAAACATATATATATGTGGGGGGGGGGGGTTGAAATATATATATTTCAAGAAATTGAAGTCCCTCAGTCGTGTCTGACTTTTTGCGACTCTGTGAACTCTAGCCTACCAGGCTCCTCCATCCATGGGATTCTCTAGGCAAGAATACTGGAGTGGGTTACCATTTCCTTATTCAGGGAATCTTCCCAACCCAGGGATCAAACCCGGGTCTCCCACATTGGAGGCAGACGCTTTAACATCTGAGCCACCAGGGAAGCCAATAATAAAAATTGTGAATGAATATATACACATACATATGTACCCATAAGCAAGATCAAAACAGTCCAACAAAAATAAAACACAATAGATTGACCCAGTGAACAAAGGAGACCTAAAATTATATCTACCACAATAAAGCTAACTAAAGCACAAACTGGAAAACAAAATGAAAGCAAGGTGCCAATTCGGGAATAAAGCAATGAAAATAAAACAAATAAATATTTTGAATGAAAAGGAAAGAAAGGAAAGGAAGAATAGCTATACAACATTAAACAGAGGTAGATGAAATTTATATACATTGAAGATTAACTGCAAGGAGAAAAGAACAGTAGGTAAAGCAAACAAAGGAATATAGAAAAAAATAATAGGTTTAAAAATTAAAATTAAAAAATTGAGAAAAACAAAATCACCCATCTCCCCCCCAACATAAACACACTACTCTAAAAGCTTGAAATGGAGGCAGAGATTTATAACAATAAAAAGTGTGTCTAAGGAAAAAAGAAAAAAAAAAAACAAACAAACAAATTTAGTTAGATTTCATGGTGTCAATAAAATTGACAACTACAACAGAGGGAGGAAAAGGAAAAGAAAAAGAATCTACAAAGCGTGTCAAAACATAAGAATAATAAATGAATTTCTTGATTCACTGTGGTCAGAATTATTCCCCTCACTGGGAGTCACAGTCCACTTCACCTCCCTAGGATGCCCTCCAACACTGTGCTGATCGCTGGACCTGCTGTGAGGGCAGCTCTGATTCTAATCTGCTCCTACTCCTCTGTATTTCTGCCTCCAAAGTCCACAGCTATAAGAACTAGTGTGTTTCTTTTGTGGGAGCTCTCAAAGACCTTTTATACATTCCACAGACACATAATCTGCCTATTTGATTGTGTGTATTTAATGTGCAGCTGTACAACTGGTGGGAGGATTTTGGAGTCTTCTTCCTTAGTCACACTGCCCATGGGTTTCAGTTGTGAATTTACTTCCACCTTTGGATGTGGGTCCTCCACTAGGGTTTGCTCCTGAGTCTGCCCTGGAGGACTTGGGCTTGCCCATGTGGGGTCAGGTTTGGAGGAGGTGCAGCTGCTTGAGGCTAGGGGTTCTGGCATCACCAGGTACTCAGGGGAGTTGGCAACTAGGACAGCAGGAAACATAATGCTCTAGAAGGGTATGGCAACCAGTATTGGCCCATACACTCTAGTATTTTTGCCTGGAGGACCCCTCTCCTGGACAGAGAAGCTTGGCAGGCTATAGTCCACAGGGCCACAATGAGTCTGACGCGACCAAAGTGACCCTGTGCACATAGGTGCAAGGGTCTTTTTTTTTTTTTTTTTCCGCCTGTGGCAGCTTTGCCCCAGTGAGAGTTCAGCGTGAAGGTACTGCTTAGCTAGTGGGGGCACTGGTGGTGCCAAGTGTGCAGGGACACGGACTACCTCCACTCCTGGAGTTATGGCCCTCTCAGAGTCTTTTTTTTTTTTTTTTTTTTTTTTTTTTTTTTTTTAACTCTTGTAGCTGGTGATAACAAGGTCTCTTTGGCCAGTCTTTCTCCATAGCTCCAACCATTCAGGCACTTAGAGGCCTTCCTTGCTTGGGGTCCTTCTCTGTTGTACAGTGCCTAAGGCACATAAAGGGGCCCCCGGACTGGGATCCTACTCTGTAGATTGGTGCACAGGCACTTGCAGTGGCACACTGGGTGGAGTCCTACTTCATAGTTCAGTGCATCAGGCACTGATGGGCCAGCCTCTCTATTGCTCAGCTACCAACGCTGTCATGGGGTGGGGAGAGAGGCTATGGTGATGGCTACACCTCCTTTGTGTGACTCAGCAGTATTGCCTTGCTTCCATGGCTGCCCAACTTCCTTCCAAAGGCATTTCCCACCACAATCCCCTCCCTCACATCCCCTCGATCCATCTCTCTGTGGTCAACAGAAGCCCTCACCCTGGGATTGCTCCATAATCCCTAAACTCCAGCTCCTAGCCTCTATACCACCTAGGGTAAATATGGCTGCAGCAAGGACTGTCTGATTCTCATTCCATTTAGACTGCCACAGATCAGTTATTTTCCACTCAGCCTTAAATGTTTCTCCTCTGACTCAGACAATTGCCCCAGTGTGGGGATTGGACCCCTGCATCAGTTCCCCCACCCACAAAGGATGGTCCTACTAACACTCCCATTCCCCCCACCCTCCAGTTCCTTCATCCTCCTGAGTTTTGGGTACGTCTATATATTCTTTTCTGCTGGTCAGGTATTCGTGTCTGCTCTCAGCTGGTGTGCTGAATGCACTTGTGTGTCTGAAGGTGTATTCCTAGTGTGTTCATGGAGAGACATGCATTCCATATCCACCTACTCCTCTGCCATCTTGTTCTGCCTCCACAGTGTTTCTTGATCAGGTTAAAACTGAAGGTCATGCTTTTGAGTAGAAGTGACACAACTGCTGAACTTGCACTGTAGAACATGAGTCCCACTACCAATGACCTCATATGCTGTAACACCAATATGCCACCTCAGAGCCAATGCTCCAAGCATATGTTCCACAACCACTAAGTCCACAATCTAGACCATGCATGCTGCAGGGACTGAGTCTGCACTCAGGGCCATGTGTCCTGCATCTAATGTACATGCAGTTAGAGCATATGTACCACAATAAATTACCTTACAATGTAGATTACATCACAAATCTAGGAAATGCACACTCCAGACATAAAAATCACAACTGACCGTGTCTGCACTCTGGGGCTGGGATGCCATAATTGCTGAATGTGATTTATCCAACACACTATCCACTGCTGCTGAACCCTCATTTTAATTCATGCACGCTACAAATACTGAGTTTGTACTCTGGAACACGAGTCTCATCACTACTGAGACTGCAGTCTAGAGAATACCTACTGCAACTACTGAGCTTGTGTTCTCAATCACCACTACGACTACTGACCCTGTGTTTCAGAGTTGTCATGGTGCAAATACTGAGATTGCCCAGTGCAGAATACTTCCCATCAATACAGTATCTATGTTCTGAGCATATGATCTGCTACTACTTCATGTGCACCCTAAAATGTGCCTGCTGCAACTACCAATATTGAACTCTGAATCCTGCATATTTGCACTATTGACATTGCCTACTAGAATATGCACTCCTAACTCGTTGAACCTGTGCTGTAAAGCAGGAATGCCACAAGTAATTAACTTGATGTCTTAAACGGAAGTCCAACCACTACTCACTCTGTACTCTGGATCAGCAGTTTCAAAACAACTAGAGATTTTGCACTCTGAAGCATGTACTTGCCAAAGTGAGTCTGAACTCAGGAACTAAGTAGGGACCTTCAGCTGGAGAATACATACTACCTCTATGGAGAATGAGCTCAGGCACGCATCTGGCCTCTACTGATCTCATGCTCTAGTGCACACACGCCAAGAAAACTCAACATACAATCTGGAACACAGTTCCCCTCACTGAACACACATGGTTTAGCTTGAAATTTGCAGTTATGACATTTTACTTGGAAGAGCACCCCCACCACGTTGAAAGAATATGTCTTATGGTGCAAGTGTCTGAAACTGTTGGGCCTATGCTCTAGAGCAGGCATGCCTGAACTACTGAATTGCACTCTGCATCATGCATCTCATCGCTCTGAATCCATGCCACAACATCTTACCCAAACTTCTAAGCCCTCATGGTATGCAGACATGTCAGAGCTAGGGGGTCTGGTAATGTCCATCTCAGTGACACTGTTGCCCATCCTTTCTACTATCTTCAGACAGAGCTCGGATTAGAGATCACCATGCTATCCCAAAGTGCTTCTATGCTCTAATCCTTTCTCACACCACTCAGCAAGTTGAAGGAACACAAGGGTCAACTGTGAGTTGGGCCCACTAGGTGGGTAGAAAGAGGGCCTATCTGGGGTAGGAAGTATCAGCTAGCTAAGCAACTCATGTTTACTGGTTTCCTTAGTTTGTTTACCCTTGTAAGTCCTTTCTTCTCTTTATGCTTACCAGATCCTGTTATTTCTCATCCTAGGATAACAGAAATTGTGAGTCGGGTATCAAAGCAAAAGCTGGGACATCACATGCAAGCACTGATGCTTTAGCTCTGTTGCAATGACGAGAGTGGCGAAGATGTGGAGGTTTCTTACACAAGAAACACCATTTTCTAGTTTCTTTATGCTCCATGTCCATGTTTTCAGTCAACTCAGCCTATTTCCATTTTCCTTCTATTTCTGGCAAAGCCTTATATTTCAGCTGAGCCTTACATCCTTTGAGAACTTGTTGTTGCTGCTTTCCACACTTAACATTGGAATTCTTAATAAAATGTTGTTAATCGAAGTGTCATAATTTTTTTTTGGCAAAACCTCAAACCTTGTTGTCTTGGGAAAAAGAAGGTTCACCTATTGATCCAAAATGTTCCACATAACACCAGCATGGAATGTGTTCAAGTTCAAGACTATTAGATAAGATCAAATCCAACTATACTTGCAGTTCCATGCTTTGCTCTATTTTGCTCCTGTTTTCTCCTTACAGAGAATTATAGTATATAAAGCTTGTATGTTGTATGTAGAACACATCTAGCCTTACTTCATGCATTAAATCTGATTCAGGTTCTACTACCTTCCCTTCCCACAAGTATCCTGCAATGAGAGTTTGCAAGGTGGTAGACTCTGGGTCTGGACTACGGTCTAAATTCTAAATCTTGCCAGTGAGAATATTCTTTGTTTCATCCCTTGAATGAAAGGATGAAGTGTTGTTAGGAAGAGTAAAAGCTTAAACTAATACCTATAAGCTTTGCATGCCATACAGCATATGCTTGTCTGTTTGTTTCCTAATGAGAGCATACTTTAGCTTCTCTGTATACTGGAGTTTAGTTCTCTTCTAGCTTACTTGCACTCAGATGGTTTATAACCACAATTTTATTTGCTGTAAGGGAGCCACATCTTAAGCTCTGCTCAACGGAGGTTTCATGGCCTACAAATATGAGGAAACTATCTACCAGAGGAAAAAAGTCCTTTTCTGCTGTACCCTGCTTCCCTCAGCCCCCGGTCTCCCTGTCTTCTGCTGGAAGATCTTCAGCAGACCGTGAAGACTCAAGGGGTTTTATCTGTTAGATGAATAGTGAGAGTACCCAAAGTGGCCACACAACTACTGCAGAACCCACCAGGCACACTGTCCAGATAGCTGAAGGAATGAGGCTTTTCGGCCACCTCCATATCTCTTCTGTAAACTCTAATACCTACTTGGGTGCTTAAAGATAGCTACTCACACCCTCTGAATGTCACCCAGATATGTAAGACCCTCGTTCTTACACACCACTTAGAAATATCCTATATTCCTCCACTCAACCCAGGTTATTGGAAACACCTCGCCCTGTGTAAGAATCAGGTAGGCCTGTCAAAATCCTGGCTACTGTCTGGGCCAGCTGCAGGCCAGAAAAGTTGCATGTCCTTGACTATTCATGGCCACATTATTAATCTGCTGGTTGACATTAATTCTTCCATAGTTTCGTTTTGTTCCAAGCAAAGTGTCAGATATACATAGTAGAATCATTTTATCTCTGGCATCTTACTAAATCACAATTCTATTTGTCTAGTTTAAATAGAAATTTCTCCAGAATAGGCATTTTTACCTCATTATTGCTCTACGGCACTGAAAACAATAACATTTACCCACCGTTTCTATCATTCTAATATCTGAACTTTGCCTAGAAAATGTATTCTTCTATCTCATTTCTCCACTATCATAGGTCCAAATCCTCTAAGAGCTGCACTGTGGGCCTATCTGGCTTTAAAGGCCAGTGGGATTTAATTGCAGGACTTCATCAGGCATAGGGAAAACAGAATGTCCAGTCTTGGAGGGCACAAAATCTTGCATACATCTGGGCCCGGAGGAGAGGAGCAGTGACCCCACAGAAGACTGAAACATAACCACCTGCTAGTGTTGAAGGTAACAAAAATACCTTCTGGAGGCATGGGACAGCAGGGGCTCACCTCAGTAATCGAGGACACTGGCAACAGTGTTTCTGGAGTGTGCTTACACTCTTAGAGCTCACCATTTACCTTACTACGGAGACTGTAGATACCAGGGCTGGGTCAGCTCAGGCCAAAGAGCTAACAGTGCAAACCCACCTATCAACAGATAGACAGATTAAGTTTTATTGAGTAAGAAAGACCCAATTTTGCCCACTACCAGTCCCTTCCAACAGAATGCTAGCTTAAGCCTCTTGGCCTTGTTAAACAGAAGACAGAATGAAAACCATGTCACAGAAACTAACCAAAATGAAAAGGCAGAGGATTATGTCCCAGATGAAGAGACAAGATAAAGTCCCAGAAAAACAACTAAAGGAAGGGGAGATAGGCAAAGTACCAGGAAGAGAATTCAGAATAATGATGGTGAAGATGATCCAGGTCTTGGAAAAAGTATGGAGAATATGCAAGAGAATTTTTCCACAGATCTAGAAGTGGTTCAGAATGTAAAGAATTTGCTTGCAATGTGGGAGACATGGATTCAATCCCTGGGTTGGGAAGATCCCCTGGAGGAAGGCATGGAAACCCCCTCCAGTGTTCTTGCCCAGAGAACTCCATGGACAGAGGAGACTCCATGGGGTCGCAAAGAGTCGGGCTCGACTGAGTGACTAAGCACACCCAGGGGAACTAAGGAACAGAGATGAAGAAATTGATAGAAGGAATTAATACCTCAGAATAACTGAGGTAGAAAAATGAATAAGTAACCTGGAACACAGAATGGTGGAAATCATTGCTCCAGAACAGAATATAGAAAAAGCAATAAAAATGAAGACAGTCTAAGAGACTTGTGGGGCAATATTAAACACATTAACCTTCACATTACAGGGGCCCCAGAAGGGACCCTAGTAACTATTTGAAGAAATAATAGCTGAAATATTCCCTGACATGGGAAAGGACATTGTCAAACAAATCTAGGAAGCACAGAGTATCCAAGCAGGATATATCCAAGTAGCAACACAGCGAGACACACAGTAATCAAACTGACACAAATGAAAGCCAACATATTAAAAGTAACAAGGGATAAATGGCAAATAACATATAAGATCACTCTCATAAGTATCAGCTATGGGTATCAGCTGATAATCAGCTGATTTCTTAAGGGTATCAGCTGATTTCTTAACAGAAGCTCTACCAGCCAGAAAATAAAGGCATGTTATATTTCAAGTGATGAAAGGGGAGAATCTATAAACAAGAATATTCTATCCAGCAGGACCCTCATTCAGATCTGATGCAGTAATGAAAAGCTTTACAGATCAGCAAAAGTTAAGAGAATTCAGCATCACCAAACCAGCTTTACAACAAATGTTAAAGGAAGTTCTCTAGGCAGTAAACATAAGAGAAGGGAAAGATTAACATGAAATGACCCCCAAACAATTAAGAAAATGGTAAAGGAGCATGCATATCGATAATCACCTTAACTGTAAATTGATTGACTGCACCAACCAGAAGACATAGATTGGCCGGGTGGATGTAAACATGTTCATGTGTGCACATCTGCCTACCACATCGCTCTACTCAACCCCCCACACTGTATGCAATTATTTTATATTGTTAGGCTAATTATGTTGCCTTTATGCCTTGCAACTGTAATTATCTTTTAAATTTTCTCCAGCTATTGATTGTGAATACTGATAAATATCTTTACTACTATGATTATGAAACTATTATTTGTTTTAATATTATTATATCCAGATTTGTCAACAGAAAAAAATAGAATTCTATATTACTAAACAACAATTTAGTAAAGCAAATTCTAATCACTTTTAAATTCCATATGCACAGTAAAATTATCTTCGAGTATTATTATTATTATTATTTGAAAAATACAAATGCTGAGGAACTGTTTATTGTCCAAAGCCCCAGACGTGATTTTAGTGAGCATCCATGTCTAAAAACAACGGGACTGTAGGATGGTCTTTTACTTTTCTCAGGTGTGTTTCACTTTTTCTATTTCACATTCATTGTTCCCATTTCATTTAGTTTATGTTTTCCAATTTGTCCACGTTTTTGGGCTGCTGTTGTTGTTATCGTCTTTCAAGTCTTTATCAAGCGTAGTGTAAGAAAATAGTGTGTATATACATATGTACACACACACACACACACATACATATTGAGAGAGAGAAAATGTGAATTTTTGCTTAGCTAAAAATTAGTAAAGTTCCACTTGCTTGACTAAGTATGAAAAGAATGGTATATTTTTAACTTTTTCTAATATATATTTTTTAAAATTTTTAAATGGAGGATAACTGCTTTACAACATTGTGTTGGTTTATGCCCCACATCAACACGAATCAGCGATAGTGTAGCTATGCCTCCTCCCTCTTGAGCCTGTCTCACCTCCCACCCCATCACACCCCTCTAGTTTTCACAGAGCACTATATTTGAGCTTTCTATGTCACATGCTTGTTTGCAACGGCTATCTAATTTTGTGTATGATAATGTATACGTTTCAGTGTTATTCTCTCAAATCATCTCAACTGCTCCTTCCCCTGCTGGGTCCAGAAGTCTGTTCTCTACGTTTGCATCTCCAATACTCCCCTGCAGATAGGTTATCAGTACTGCTTTTCTAGATTCCATATCTATGCTTTAATATACAATATTTGACTTCCTCTCTCTGCCTTGATTCATTCTATATAATAGGCTCTAGTTTCATCCACCTTATTCAGTTCAGTTCAGTTCAGTCAGTCATGTCGTACTCTTTGTGACCCAGTGGACTGTAGCATACCAGGCTTCCCTGTCCATCACCAACTCTGAGAGCTTACTCAAATTCATGATCATCAAGTCAGTGATGCCATCAACTTCTCCTCCTGACTTCAAACTTTCCCAGCATCAGGGTCTTTCCAATGAGTCAGTTCTTCGCATCAGGTGGCCAACGTATTGGAGCTTCATCTTCAGTATCAGTCCTTCCAATGTACATTCAGGACTGATTTCCTTTAGGATGGACTTGTTGGATCTCCTTGCAGCCTAAGGGCCTCTCAGTAGTCTTCTCCAACACCACAGTTCAAAAGCATCATGCCTTCGGTGCTCAGCTTTCTGTATTCTTGTTTATAGGTTCTCCCCTTTGATCACTTGAAATACATCATGCCTTTATTTTCTGTCTGGTAGAGCTTCTGTTAAGAAATCAGCTGATACCCTTATGGGAGTGCTCTTATATGTTATTCGTCATTTATCCCTTGTTACTTTTAATATGTTGGCTTTCATTTGTGTTAGTTTGGTTACTGTGTGTCTCGCTGTGTTCCCCCTTGGATTTATCCTTCTTGGATACTCTGTGCTTCCTGGATTTGTTTGACAATGTCCTTTCCCATGTCAGGGAATATTTCAGCTATTATTTCTTCAAATAGTTACTAGGGCCCCTTCTGGGGCCCCTATAATGCGACAGTTAAGGTGTTTAATATTGCCCCACAAGTCTCTTAGACTGTCTTCATTTTTATTGCTTTTTCTATATTCTGTTCTGGAGCAATGATTTCCACCATTCTGTGTTCCAGGTTACTTATTCATTTTTCTACCTCAGTTATTCTGAGGTATTAATTCCTTCTATCAATTTCTTCATCTCTGTTCCTTAGTTCCCCTGGGTGTGCTTAGTCACTCAGTCGAGCCCGACTCTTTGCGACCCCATGGAGTCTCCTCTGTCCATGGAGTTCTCTGGGCAAGAACACTGGAGGGGGTTTCCATGCCTTCCTCCAGGGGATCTTCCCAACCCAGGGATTGAATCCATGTCTCCCACATTGCAAGCAAATTCTTTACATTCTGAACCACTTCTAGATCTGTGGTAAAATTTTCTTGCATCTTCTCCATTCTTTTTCCAAGACCCTGGATCATCTTCACCATCATTATTCTGAATTCAATTTCTGGTACGTTATCTATCTCCCCTTCCTTTAGTTGTTTTTCTGGGACTTTATCTTGTCTCTTCATCTGGGACATAATCCTCTGCCTTTTCATTTTGATTAACTTTCTGTGACATGGTTTTCATTCTGCCTTCTGGTAGATGAGGCCAAAAGGCTTAACTTGGCATCCTCCTGGGAAATCAAAGAAGAACCAAAGAGCCTCTTGATGAAAGTGAAAGAGGAGCGTGAAAAAGTTGGCTTAAAATTCAACATTCAGAAAACGAAGATCATGGCACTTAGTCCCATTACTTCAAGGCAAATAGATGGGAAACAATGGAGACAGTGACAGACTAACTTTTATGGCATCCAAATTCCCTGCAGATGGTGACTGCACCCAAGATGTTAAAAGACACTTGCTCCTAGGTAGAAAAATTTTGAGCATCCTAGACAGTACATTAAAAAGCAGAGACATTACGTTGTCAGCGAAGAACAATCTGGTCAAATCTATGTTTTGTTTTGTTTTCCATTAGCCACATGTGGATGTGAGAGTTGGGCTATAAAAAAGCTGAGTGATGCAGAATTGATGCTTTAAAGTGTGGTGTTTGAGAAGACTCTCGAGAGTCCCTTGGATTGCAAAGGAGAGCCAGCTAGTTCATCCTAAAAGAAATCAGTCCTGGTTCAATATAGGAGGCAGGGTGCTCAGAGTTGGTGCAGTGAGGTGGCCCTGAGGGATGGGATGGTGAGGGAGGGTCAGGATGGGGGATACATGTACACTCATGGCTGATTCATGTGAATGTGTACAAAAAACCACCACAATATTGTAAAGTCATTAGCCTCCAATTGAAATTTAAAAAAAAAAAAAGGAAAAGAAAAAAAAAAAAGAGAGAGAAAGCCAAGCTATACCTTGAGTAACAGGCAAGCTTGGCTTTGGACTACAAAATGGAGCAGACAAATGTGAACAGAGTTCTGCCAAAAGAACACACTTGTCATAGCACACACCCTCTTCCAACGACACACGAGATGGCTCTACACATGGACATCACCAGATAGTCAATACCAAAATCAGATTGATTGTATTATTTACAGCCAAAGATGGAGATTCTCTATACAGTCAGCAAAAGCAAGACTGGGAGCACACTGTGACACAAATCATGAACTCCTTATTGCAAAATCCAGACTTAAGTTGAATAAAGTAGGGAAAACCACTAGGCCATTCAGGTATGACCTAAGTCAAATCCCTTATGATTATACAGTGAAAGTGACAAAAAGATTCAAGGGATTAGTTCTGATAGACAGAGTGCCTGAGGAAATATGGGCAGTGGTTCGTGACATTGTACAGAGGTAGTGATCAAGACCATCCCTAAGAAAAATAAATGCCAAAGGAGAATATAGTTGTCTGAGGAGACCTTACAAATAGATGAGAAAAGAAAAGAAACTAAGAGGCAAAGGGAAAAAGGAAAGCTGAATATATCTATCTGAATATATAATTTCAAAGACTATCAAGTAGAAATAAGAAAGTCTTTTTCAGTGATCAATGCAAAGAAATAGAGGAAAATAAGAGAATGGAAAAAACTAGGTATACTTTCAAGAAAATTAGAGATACCAAAGGAATATTTCATTCAAAGGCGGGCACAATAAAGGACAGAAGTCATGTAAACC
Source organism: Cervus canadensis (assembly GCF_019320065.1). Classification (NCBI taxonomy): domain Eukaryota; kingdom Metazoa; phylum Chordata; class Mammalia; order Artiodactyla; family Cervidae; genus Cervus; species Cervus canadensis. The sequence goes on from NC_057420.1 coordinate 7,208,621, forward strand.
TAACTAAATCAGGAGATATTAAGAAGAGGTGTCAAAAATACACAGAAGAACTACACACACAAAAAAGACCTCCATGACCAAGATAACCATGATGGTGTGATCACTCACCTAGAGCCAGATGTCCTGTAGTCCGAAGTCAAATGGACCATAGGAAGCATCACTGTGAACAAAACTAGTGGAGATGATGGCATTCCAGCTGAGCTATTTCAACCGATGACGTGAAAGTGCTACTCTCAATATGCAAGCAAATTTGGAAAGCTCAGCAATGACCACAGAACTGGAAAAGGTCAGTTTTAAGTTCAATCCCAAAGAAAGGCAATGGCAAAGAATGGTCATGCCACTGCACAACTGCACTCATCTCACATGCTACAAAATCATGCTCAAAATTCTCCAGGTGAGGTTTCAATCATACATGGACCAAGAATTCCAGATGTTCAAGCCAGATTTAGAAAAGACAGGGGAACCAGAGATCAAATTGCCAACATTTGTTGGATCATAGAAAAAGCAAGAGAGTTTCAGCAAAATATCCACTTCTGCTTTGTTGACTACACCATAGCCTTTGACTGCATCAATCACCAGAAACAAACTCTGGAGAATTCTTCAAGAAATGGAACTACCAGACCACCTTACCTGCCTCCTGAACAGCTATAGCAACTGTAACTATAAAGAAAAATGAATTTATTTAAAAACTACTTGTTTTTAAAGTGGAAAAAGGAGGACCTTTTAAATTCTGAATTAAAAAAACATTAAAGAAAGAATATCCTGGCTAGAATATAAAAAAAGGAGAAAGAAAAAGGAATAAAACCAGAAATCAGGAAAAGAAGAAAGCATCCAAGCCAATAAGAAAACTGCTAAATGAAAATGAATACTAAAAACTAGACTAGCAAAACTACAAAATCAGAAACATGTGGGAAAATCCTCTGTGATTAAGTAATATTGGAAAATTGGAAAAAATGTAAATGCATTAATTTACAAATAACATGTTTTAGTAATGAAAATAAGTAAAAATGTAAGTGATAATAAAGAAGTTGGGACCAATACAAAAAAATAAAACAACAAAAGGGGGAGTAAAGTTGGGAAAATTAAAGGAAAAAAAATACATATATATAAAAGGGTAGTTCCACCTGTCTAGGTGAAGTGAAGTAAAGTGAAAGTCACTCAATCATGTCCAACTCTTTGCAACCCCATGGACTATTCAGTCCGTGGATTTCTCCAGAGCAGAATACTGGAATGGACAGCCTTTTCCTTCTCCAGGGGCCTGTCTTGGAAGCCCTCCATAATTGGGCCAGTATCTGGACCTGCTGTGGGGACAGCTCAGACTCTAACGTGGTCTTATTCCTGTGTGTTCTTGCCTCCAATGTCGACAACTGTCACAGCTAGTGCAGTTTCTCTTGTGGGAACTCTCAATATCCTTTATCATATTTCATAGACACAGAGTCTGTCTAGTTGACTGTGTAGATTCAATCTGCAGCATCCATAGCTGGTGGGAAGGTTTTTATTTTATTCCCTATCACACCCTGCCTCTGAGGTTCAACTGTGATTTTATCCTCACCTCTGCATATGTGTTGTCCACAGGAGTTTACTCCTGAGGCTGCCCTGGAGGACTTGGTTGTTCCCCAATGAAGGCCAGGTGTGGGGTGGTGCAGCTGCTTAGATTACAGGGGCTCTCAGTGGTGCCTGGGATGCAGGGGAGCCAGAAGCCATGGACACAGGAGATATGGCTCTTTCAGGGTTTTTTCTAGACCATGGCAGCTCTGCCCCAGTGGGAATCAAGCAAGGAGATGGCATAGCTGCCTGGTTGTGGGGACCTTGGAAGCACCAGATATGCAGGGGAGCTGGTGGCCACAAGCACATAGGATTTTGGCACTGTTAAGAATTTTTCTAGCCTTTGCCAGCTCTTCCCCAGTGAGGAGCAGGCACAGAGGTGGCATGGCTGCTTGTATCCTGGAGAATTTCATGGCACCAAGTGTGCAGAGAAGCCAGTGAGCATGGGTTCAGCACATCTTTGGCCCCCTAACACTCTCCTCATGTCGAATTACCTGCCTATTGCAGGTACCAGTGGACATGGGTGCATTAAAGGTGCTGTTAGAACATTTTTCTAGCCTCCAATGGCTGGCTTTCAAAGGACTTATCTGGCTGGCCTTTCTTTATTGCTTGGTGTGGCAGGAACTCAAAGGGCACCCCTGCTTGGGGTGCTCTATTGCTTGGTGAAGCAGAGATTCAAAAAGTCCTGCTGATTGGTACCTTCTCTATTGCTTGGCATATCAGGCCCTCAAAGGGCCACCCTCCCTGGGGTCTTTCTCCATTGGTCAGTGAGTTTTTCTATGGATCTAGATATTCCTTTCCAGTGGTCAGGGACTCCTGCTTGCTATCAGTGGATGTTCTGTAAGATCCTGTGTATCTGAAGATGAATTAATGGAGAGAAACGTACTCCATGTCCACCTACTCCTTCACCCTCTTGAGACCACTGGGAGATTTCTTAACTATATTCACTTAAAAATTTGATACAGTTCTGTTTATTTTGGAATCCAGTGCTACTGCCGGAAATCTAGAAAGCTTATTATTTTGGTGATCTTTAAAAAAAAATGATTAGGACTTGAAATTTCTAATCAAATTCTTAAAATATAAAGAAACACTATTCTGCAAAAAACAACCCAAAAAAGGGAAATTAGCACGTGATGTCATGTTATTAACTAAAGTGTTGAGGCAGCCCAAGAACAGGTTGGAAAAGAATTTACAGACACAGAGCACTTCAGAAGGGAGTGGATTCATTAAGAGCAAAGAGCAGAGATAATATAGGTGCTGCCAGGGCAGCAGGCCAATCTCCTCACAGACCAGGTAGAGTCAATAGTTTTTGAGGGTTAGTGGCTAAGTTTTATAGCCTCAAGACAAAGAAAATTCCTCGTGGAATTTGTCATTAGGTGATTGCTTAGGATGCCATAGGGTAAGTATGATGGTGGGCATCTTTGCCTAATTTGGAATCAGGAAACCTGCTAGTTATGATCAGGGGCCTTTTGGCAATATTTACAAAGGGGCTCAATCAGCTTCAGAAGTGACCATGCTTCTGGTGCAGGGTCAACATCACCCCTTGTCTTATAAGTGGGCCAAACCTTTGAATCCTTAACACCCTGCTCATGTCTACCTACCTGCCTGTCCCATCTCTTTCACTATCTCCCACAGTTTGTTCAAATTCATGTTGAGTCAGTTGAGACAGTGATGCTGTCTAACCATCTCATCCTCTGTCTCCCTCTTCTCCTCCTGCCCTCAGTCTTTGCCAGCATCAGGGTCTTTTCCAGCCAGTTGCCTCTTCGCATCAGGTGGTCATCAGCTCTTTGCTCTTCAGCTTCAGCATCAGTCGTTCATATGAACATTCAGGACTGATTTCCTTTAGGATTGACTGGGTTGGTCTTTTCTTGCTGTCCAAGGGACTCTCAAGAGTTTTCTCCAGCACCACAGTTCCAAAGCCTCAATTCTTTGGCACTCAGCCTTCTTTGTTGTTAAACTCTCACACCCTTATGTGTCTACTGGATAAAAAACAACAACAAAATAGCTTTGACCATATGGACCTTTGTTGGCAAAGTGATGGCTCTGCTTTGAATACATTGTCTAGGTTTGTCATAGCTTTTCTTCCCAGGAGGAAAGGTCTCTTAATTTCATGTTTGCAGTCACTGTACCCAGTGATATTGGAGCCCAGGAAAATTAAGTCTGTCACTCATTTCATTTTTACCCATTCTATTTGCCAAACCTCTGCTAGCCTTTGTCCGGCCTCATTTTGTACCTCAAGGCTAAACTTGCCTGTTAACTCCAGATATCTCTTGACTTCCTGCTTTTACGTTCCAGTCCCTTATGATCAACGGACATATTTTCTCTGTATTAGCTCTAGAAGCTCTTGTAGGTTTTAGAATCATTCAAGTCCACTGGCGGCTTAGAGGGTAAAGCATTGAAATACAGAGACTTCCATTTTTTATATAGGAAAATCTGCTCCCAGATAGTCACGTGAAATATAGAGATTTCCACATTCCTTGTAGGAAAAAATATCCATCCTGATTTTCAAATGTGAAATATAGATAACTCCATAATTCATACAGGAAAGTCACATGCGTATTTCCATATAGGAGAACTTTGCCTACATGGCCATATGTGACATACAGAGAATTCCATATTTATGTAGAAAAATTGGCATGTGGATGTTAATATAAGAATTATAGAAAATTCCATATATTGTGTAGGAAACTTGACCACCAGATAATCTTGTATTAAACACAGACAATTCTATACATCATGTAGGAAAAATCAACACCCAGATTTTAATACATGAAAATACAGAAAATCCCATATTTCAAATATGGATATCTGCACCCAGACTATCATATACAAAATCCATAATATTCCATTATTCATATCTTTTACAGAAAAAAAAAGTAATTTTGAAAATGAAATACACAGTGGGAAAGAATGTGTGTGCCAATGCAGGAGGCACAAGACATGCAGGTTCGATGACTGGCTTGGGAAAATCCCCCAGAGAAGGAAGTGGCAAAACAGTCCAGTATGCTTTCTTGGAAAATTCCACGGATAGATAAGCCCTGCAGGTTAGTGTCAAAAGAGTCACACAGAGTTGGGCAAGACTGAGCCCAAACACACACATGTGCCATATTTAAGGAATAAGATGTAAAACTGAATACTTCATATATGAAAATCAGCTTTCAGATTTTCATATATGAAATAATGAACATTCAACATGACATGGGAGAGGCACCCACTGAGATCAGACCTTCTCAGTGCACACAGTAGGAGAATGCTTTGTTGAACTTGAGAGGCAAATAGAGGTGGTCTCTGCAGAAACATGGAGAAGGCAATGGCAACCCATTCCAGTACTCTCGCCTGGAAAATCCCATGGACGGAGGAGCCTGGTAGGCTGCAGTCCATGGGGTCACTAGGAGTCAGACACGACTAAGCGACTTCACTTTCCCTTTTCACTTTAATGCATTGGAGAGGGAAATGACAACCCAGTCCAGTATTCTTGCCTGGAGAATCCCGGGGACGGCAGAGCCTGGTGGGCTGCCGTCTATGGGGTCGCACAGAGTTGGACATGACTGAAGCGGCTTGGCAGCAGCAGCAGCTCCTGAACCACAGAGAGGATAGGCATCTCTCCCCGCCTCGCAGGGTACACATGAACACTGCACAGGACTAAAGCGTCTTGGCCACACTTTGGACCGAGGGAGAAATGGGCCATGCTCTTGCTGGCCTGAGATACCTCCCTGATTCTTGTTTGAATGCCAGCCACTGAGATGCTAAAGACAGCTCCCCATCAATGACCATGACTCACTGGTGCCAGAGGCATGGAAGTCTGCCCATTTGCCATATCGAGACCTGTTGAAAGTGGTTCTCTTTTCATCCAGCCTGCAGATGAGGACACATCCCAACTTACCCTGTCACCACAGCTCTGTGGGGCTGGGAGAAGCATATTTTGCATACACCATGCTTTGCATAGTCCCCATACCTAAGCATCCTGGGAAGAGTACAAAGGGTGATGCTACAAACTGGCAAACTCTGCAGGTAGCAGCTGCTTACAGGCAAACAGTGCCCATTCCTCTCTGAAACATGATGCAAAAGGCAAGGTATGCTCATGCTCCTGGTCAGGTCATGGAAAGAAAGCTCCTGCACTTCAAAAGGACAGAAAACTCCTTGCAGCTGGGTGTCCAAGAGGCTGTGCCACCCCAGCTTCCGTGCCTGGGAATCCAGCCCATTCTGTTTCTCCGATGCTTTGCATCCTCACTGACCGCCCCAGGTGCTTTCTTCCTGCCTGTCCTTTCTCACAGGGATCCAGGGAGCAGCAGCAGGTTTCCACTTACAGCTTGCTTCCTCATTGAGATTCTCAGTCTTGTTTCTTTGGCTTCAGTGCTTCTGCTAGCCCATGGTCTATGTACCTTTCAAAATCTCTTTCACATTTTTGGTATCCATTGTTCCATCCCCTGGCCAGGTCAGTTCCCAGAGCTCACACACACTGGTGTGCTGTCAGGCAACCACACATACACACATGGGCACACACACAGTCCTGAGAGGAAACTTGCATACATGTAGAAGTATAGGTTTACTTCTCCAGGGTAATGGATTATGGTAAGAATCCTTCTTTCTTTGTTCCGCTTATTTTCTTTCACTTGCTCATCCATCATGTCAATGTGCACTTCTACCTCTATGACTTATCCTGAAAGGTTACAAAATCTTGAATTTGCTCCTGAGGGAGACTGACCTGCAAAGCAGTAGGCAGGGTTGGAAGTGCTCACTGTTGATAGCTGAGTGACATGCACTCGTGTTCTATATTTTTCCATCAGCGTGGACAGGATCACAGTGCCAATCACACTGGCATGATATGATTCCCTGTGTCTTCCTTCTCAGAACCACTCAGATACAGCAAGGGGCTTGGGATTCAGCTGACTTGAAGCATGCTTTTCTCAGCCTTCCCCATTCAAGGTCATTCCTCAGCGATGTCACACCCTCGGAGCAAGCCCTTAACACCCTTGGGCCCATGACCTACTGAGCAGGGTCCCCGTACTCTTCTTAACTGTGTAGCTTTCTGCTTGCAACTGTTTTCCTTTTCCCCAGAGGGTTATCTCCCTGTAGGAGGAAAAGTCCAAATAGATGCCTGGTCCTCCAAAAGGCCAAAGAGAACGAGACAGGCCTGTGTCTAATACAACGTCCTGTAGAACATACACATGGGTCCAAAGGGCTCCTGCTTAGAAAAAGCACTGAACAGGAGGTCAAAAAAGTAAGGTGGTGTCCCTTCCTACGATTTTCCACTACCCAGACACACAGAGGCCCCACACGAATAGAGTCCTTGGAAGCCTGCCCTTCCTGGGCCCATAGCTCATGCCTCCCTTGTTCAGAGCGCAGCATTCCCCTGCCAAATGCACCAAGAGGGCTTGATTCCACTCTAGGCTTCATTGACTTGCTAAATGCCAAGGCTCTCTTTCTGCTGCCTTTTTTAGGCTGTGGTAGCTCTGCTTACAGCTCAGGCATCCCCGCTAGCCTGCAGAGTGCTAATGGTTGGGTGGGAGACATCCAAGATGCTCACTTAGAAGCCAGGGTTCCTGCAATTGTTGTGCCGCCTGCTGCAACTCTCCTGCAGGATCCCTCTGACAAAATCAGAGTCTGCTTCAGCTTTACCGGGCAGAAATGACCCAGAGTAGACCCACAGAATGGAGAAGGCAATGGCAACCCACTCCAGTGTTCTTGCCTGGAATATCCCAGGGACAGCAGAGCCTGGTGGACTGCCATCTGTGGGGTTGCACAGAGTCAGACATGACTGAAGTGACTTAGCAGCAGTAACAGCCTCTGATGAAGCCAGAAGTCTCCACTTTGCTTATCAAAAATTCATCCTAGTTTACATTTCTCTGAAGATGAATATTTACAAGATATCCTAAGTAGTCTCTGGGCCACACAGAAAACTGAAGTTGAAGTAGGGTTGAGACTTTGGACAGAATCTGTATGCATTGCCTGCAAGAAAAATAAGCTGTTTACATCAGTAGCTCAGTCAATACACTCTGGAGATGGAGAGTGATGAATTAACCTTATGACAGAACTTCTCTCACAGCAGGTATACTAGAGTGTACTTCCTCACCCTGCAACACTTTTATCTTGCCACTAAAGAAAGAAGGCAATGTTGGCTAATACTGGAATCAAATCAGATCTATCAAATTGTACAGGACCAGAGGCCACAAACTTTGCCAAATCATCCTCACCCTTTTGCCCTTAACCTAGAAATGTTAGCTTCCCTTGTTGACTCAGCTGGTAAAGAATCTGCCTGCAATGCAGGAGACCTGGTTTGATTCCTGGGTTGAGAAGATCCCCTGGAGAAGGGAAAGACTACCGACTCCAGTATTCTGGTGAGGAGAATTCCATGGACTGTACAGTCCAGGAAGTTGCAAACAGCTGGACACGACTGAGTGATTCTGATTTTCATTTCTCAAAAAGGTTATGAGTCCTCCTCAAAATTTGGTCAAGTTCTCAAAGCCACATACACTCTGTAGCCTTCACCCTGCACTCCATGCTTACCTAGTGGGTTGATACCCTTTTACTTGGAACTAAACTAATCAGGGAGTGCTTATAGCCTCCCTCATGCTCTTAAGAATGCATGTAGGAGGCCAGGTAGCCCCCCAGATTTAAACTTCAATATGTGCAAAAAACCTTTACTTGCTTGAGATGTGAGATGTCAGAAAATGTTCAGAGTCACCCTTACTGTTAGCTGGTGCCTGTCGATCAAACTTCCTCTCCTCAAATACTATGGTCTTTTTACAACACATTGTTACTCTTATTAATCTTGATTTTTTTTTTTCAATACAAAGAGCACAATCCAAACTGTTAACTTATACCAGTTTACCACTACCTGACATAATTGATCTGACTGCTGGTCATGCTTGCATCTAGAATCTGGAGTATTCTTTATTCCTACAGATGTGAACACTTGGTCATCTAAGTATGGGAGATGGATGAAGAAGTTATGGCACCCACAGCTAAAAAATGTCCCTGTGGCTCTTTTTCTGCTGAGTTAATGGATCTTGAATAACCTCTGTGGAAGATCAAGAACCGCCCCTTGAGCAAGTGAAAACTGTCACTTTACTGTGAAAACAAATTTGACACTAGTTCTATCCCCAGTGACACACCAGGACAGTGGTGCACTTAAGAGTATATGCTTTGACCCCACAGTTGGCACCTCAAACCTTTGCAAAGGGCTGTAAGTGACTGCAGCAGGCTATATATAAACTGCATATGGGTGGAACAGTGTAAAAAGTTAGACTTACTTACTCACTTGGCCACAGAGCTAGGATTTAGAGCTGGCAATGCCAGAGTTCAGGCCACCTGTTTCAACTCTTTTGCAACCCATTCGACTCTCACAGATTGACAGAAAAATGGAGGCATAGGGATGCTAGCATTACCAATGGCATAGGTCAGGGAATACACTAGGCCCTGGAGATTGCATGTTCCTTTCCAACCTTGTCTAACAACCACTTTTTTTTTTTTTTTTTTTTAAGTTACGGGGCAATGAGGTATATAAAGAGTATCCATCTGAATGGTTAGGATGATGGGGACTTCAGTAACTGAGTTCTTTGGCCACCCTAAATTCCAATCAAATTAGAAAACCTGGCTCCTTTGCTCGTTTATCTCTGCCCCATAAATGTCTCAGTGGGGAAATCATAGGCAATCAATGGTATCTCACAACTCTTAATTTCTTTTCAGTTTTCAGGATCTTATTCCCAGGCTTTGGAGGCTGCAAATTAGAAAAGCCTTCTTATCTCTCTCCATATTAGTGGAACAAGAGTTCAGTTCTTTTCCCCTATGCAAACTTTGAAAAAGCTTCAGCCAAAGGTTAACTGCCTAGCCTCAGTCATCCTCTAAAATAGACTAGCTTTAAGCATTGGTTGAGTACTCAACCCAGAAAAGCTTGTGAATCATTTCACTAAAACTGCTACTTCTGTGTAAATCAAATGGGGGAAACGATGTACAGCTTATTAAAAGTGAAGAAAACACTTTTGTCAGGTAAAGAAAAGCCATTTTATTGGACTAATCTACCCCCAGGAATGGAGAACTGTTTCCATAGGGTTTGAGAAGGTGTACATTGATTTGTTCTTTTCAGTTCCTTCATCTTCATTCTAGCCTGCATTCTTGTCTCTCTCTGCAGATCTCTTTAACACCAAGCTACTGACCCAGTTTTACTCTCCACAGCCTCCAACTTAGGTTTGAGTTTGTGAAACTGCTAGGAAAGTTGCAGAGCTGGAAACTATTGGGGCTCATAGCAGGCTTCTCAAGACATACCTTACTGGCATGTTGACTGTTTTGAGCTACATAAACAAACTATGATAGTTCTCTATTAATGTTCTTTTCCAAGCACAAGCTTCTTTGTGAACTCTACCAATGAATATCTGTCCAAAAATCACATAGAGTCTTCTTTCATCTTGCCTAGAGATTAGGTATTTTTTCTTCCCGGGTTCTGATGAAGACATTAGCTTCTTCTCATGACTGGAGAACTATATATTTTATCTTTATTAAAGATAAAATCAAATATATTGAGCATGTTTTGGTCACTTCAAGCATCCCATTTCTTTGAGACCTCTGTGTGCATGAATTAAATTAGCTAACTTTCCCTGTCCCCAGGCAAGGTTGCATGAGCGGTTTGCCATTGCCAGTGGAGGAGAATCCCACAGACAAGGGATGCTGGTGGTCTACTTTCGAAGTGGTCACAAAGAGTTGGACATGACTGAAGCAACTTAGCACAAAAAAATAGCACTTTACCTGACGGCTAATGTATATTGTACACGTGTACTTTTCATATTTGCCATTTACATGCTGATAAAAACATTGGGTACAGTACACAATAAAAAAAAAAAAACTGGTTCTATGCTTTTATTTATGGAAAATATCATTACTGATTCATCTTCTTTGTTAAGTCTATTCAGATTTTCGTTTTTTTTAGATTGTTTCAGGCAGTCTGTTCTTACAGCAATTTGACTGTTTCATAAAACTTAACTTCTCTTGGCATAAATATTTGTCCAAAGTACCTAAAAATCCCCTTTATTTAGTATGATTTCATAGCAATGCCATCTTATCTGTGCTCCTTTCAGTAACTGAATCTCTTCCCCTTCTGTTTGTTCAGTTTACCTATTTTTCCCCATTTGTGTTAGCCTTGATTTTGACTTTTTCTTCTTCTTTTTCTATTTATATTATTGCATTTGAATTTTACACTTTATTACTTGCCTCTTTCACCTTTCTTTGGGGTTAGATTCCCACGCCCCAATCCCAGTTTTGGGAGGAGACATTAGTTTCTTCTCTTGATTGGCAAGCTATATGTATTATCTTTATTAAATAGAAATGCATTGGGAGCTTATTGTGTATTGCGAAGTTCATTAAAGGATGGTGCCTCAGATGACACTGTGTTTTACTTAGTTCATTGTATTAAAATAAGAAACTGCATGAGTAACATCAGCATTTTGCTATTGAAGCTCAGTCTGGTCAGGTGTTTCACAGCCTTATTATAAAATAGTGCTCCCAAATGGAGGTTTCTCTGGTACCTGGGTATACCATGACCCATAACTAATTTTATATGAATATGGAAAACAGGCAGTAAACTCAGATGGTGAAGAATCTGCCTGAAGTAAGAGACCTGGCTTCCATCACTAGGTCAGGAAGATCCCCTGGATTTGGAAATGGCAACCCATTCCCATATTCTTGTCTGGAGAATCCCACCAACAGAGGAGGCTAGTGGTTTACAGTCCATAGGGTTGCAAAGAATCAGAGACAACAGTGAGTAACACTTTTAGTTTCACAGAAAAGATGTTTCAATACATTTTATAGTAATATTTAAAACTAAGTGTTTACTTCATAGAGAGCATTAAGTTTCATCTGTGTAAAGTTTTACATAATATTGATTACATAATTTACCTTATTTACATATACGTAGGATTTCAAATTTCATAACTGACTGAACATATGAGATGGCTGCTGTCATCATAGTTGTATAAAAGAGGGCAGAGAGGTATTAGTTCATAGTGAGGTATACAGTTCAAGAGTGAGGAATGGAAATCAGTCAGCTGAAGCCACAAACTTGAAATTTTAAGCTGTTACAGTATGTCATCTAGTCTGTCCCATTCTATGATTTTCCTCTATTTCTTTGCACTGATCCCTGAGGAAGGCTTTCTTATCCCTCCTTACTATTCTTCAGAACTCTACATTCAAATGAATATATTTCCTTTTCTCCTTTGCCTTTTGCTTCTCCTCTTTTCTCAGCTATTTGTAAGGCAACCTGAGACAACCATTTTGACTTTTTGCATTTCTTTTTTCTTGGGGATAGTTTTAATCACTGCCTCCTGTACAATGTGATCAATCTCCATCCATATTTCTTCAGTCATTCTGTCTATCGGTGAATCTGTTTGTCACGTTGACTGTATAATCATAACAGATTTGTTTTAGGTCATACCTGAATGGTCTAGTGGTTTTTCTCTACTTTCTTCAATTTAAGTCTGGATTTTAAAATAAGTTAATAATCTGAGGGACAATCAACTCTAGGTCTTGTTTTTGCTGACTGTATAGAGCTTCTCCATCACTGGTAGCAAAGGATACAATCAGTCGGATTTTGGTATTGAGCATCTGGTGATGTTCATGTGTAGTCATCACTTGTGTTGTTTGACAGTTCCAAAGAATTGCAAGGCGAGAAAAGAAAGCCTTCCTCAGTGATCAGTGCAAATAAATAGAGGGAAATAACAGAATGGGAAATACTAGAGACATATTCAATAAAATCAGAGATACCAAGGGAGCAGTTCATGCAAAGATGGGTTTGATAAAAGGCAGGAATGGTATGGACCTAACAGAAACAGAAGATATTAAGAAGAGGTGGCAAGAATACACAGAGGAACTGTACAAAAAAGAACCTCACACTCCAGATCATCACAACGGTGTGACCACTCACCTAGAGCCAGACATCCTGTGAAGTCAAGTGGGCCTTAGAAAACATCATTATGAACAAAGCTAGTGGAGGTGATGGAATTCCAGTTGAGCTAATTCACATCCTGGAAGATGATGAGGTGAAAGTGCTGCACGCAATATGCCAGCAAATTTGGAAAACTCAGTAGTTGCCACAGGGCTGGAAAAGGTCAGTTTTCATTCCAATCCCAAAGAAAGGCAATCCCAAAGAATGCTCAAACTACTGCACAATTGCATTCATCTCACACGCTAGTAAAGTAATGCTCAAAATTCTCCAAGCCAGGCTTCAGCAATACGTGAACCGTGAACTTCCAGATGTCCAAGCTAATTTTAGAACAGGCAGAGGAATCAGAGATCAAATTTCCAACGTCTGCTGGATCATCAAAAAAGCAAGAGTTCCAGAAAAACATATATTTCTGCTTTATTGACTCTGCCAAAGCCTTTGACTGTGTGGAGCACAACAAACTGTGGGAAATTCTGAAAGAGATAGGCATACCAGACCACCTCACCTGCCTCTTGAGAAACCTATATGCAGGTCAGGAAGCAACAGTTAGAACTGGACGTGGACAAAGAGACTGGTTCCAAATAGGAAAAGGAGTATGTCAAGGCTGTATATTGTCACCCTGCTTAGCTAACTTCTATGCAGAGTACATCATGAGAAATGCTGGGCTGGAAGAAGCACAAGCTGGAATCAAGATTGCCAGGAGAAATATGAATAACCTCAGATATGCAGATGACACCACCCTTATGGCAGAAAGTGAAGAGGAACCAAAAAAGCCTCTTGATGATAGTTAAAGAGGAGAGTGAAAAAGGTGGCTTAAAGCTCAACATTCAGAAAACGAAGATCATGGCATCTGGCCCCATCCCTTCATGGCAAATAGATGGGGAAACGGTGGAAAAAGTGTTAGACTTTATTTTGGGGGGCTTCAAAATCACTTCAGATGGTGATTGCAGCCATGGAATTAAAAGACGCTTACTTGAAAGGAAAGTTATGACCAACCTAGACAGCATATTAAGAACTTTGCCAACAAAGGTCTGTCTGGTCAAGGCTATGGTTTTCCCAGTGATCATGGGAGAGTTGGACTGTGAAGAAAGCTGAGTGCTGAAGAATCGATGCTTTTGAACAGTGGTGTTGGAGGAGACTCTTGAGAGTCCCTTGGACTGCAAGGAGATCCACCCAGTCCATCCTAAATAAGATCATTCCTGGGTGTTCTTTGGAAGGACAGATGCTGAAGCTGAAACTCCAATACTTTGGCCACCTCATGCAAAGAGTTGACTCAGTGGAAAAGACCCTGATGCTGGGAGAGATTGGGGGCAGGAGGAGAAGGCAAAGGAATGGATGGCTGGATGGCATCCTCGACTCGATGAACTTGAGTTTGAGTAAACTCCGAGAGTTGGTGATGGACAGGGTGGCCTTGTGTGCTGTGAATCATGGTGTCACAAAGAATTCGACATGACTGGGTGACTAAAATGAAATGAACTGTGTTGTTTGAAGAGGGTGTTTGCCATGAGCAGTGTTTTCTCTTGGCAAAACTCTTCTTAGCCTTTGCCTGCTTCATTTCATACTCCAAGGCCAAACCTTACTGTTGCTCCAAATATCTCTTGACTTCCTAATTTGGCATTCCAGCCCTCTATGATGAAAAGAGCACATTTCTTTTCTTTTTTTTCTTTCCCCCTTGCTGTTAATTTAAGCAGATATTATAGTTCTTCATAGAACTGTTCAACTTCAGCTTCTTTACTGAAGCTTTACTGGTTGAGGCATAGACCTGGATTACTCTGATAATGAACAGTGTGCCTTGGAAATGAACAGAGATCCATCTGTCATTTTTGTGACTACACCCAAGTGCTGCATTTCAGGTTCTTTTGTTGACTATGAGGGCTACTCCATTTCTTCTATGGAATTACTGCCCACAGTAGTAGATACTATGATCATCTGTATTAAATTTGCCCATTACAGTACATTTTAGTTCACTGATTCCTAATGTGTCAATGTTCTCTCTTGCCATCTCATTTGAGAACTTTCAGTTTACTTTGATTCATGGAGCTACCATTCCAGGCCCACATGTAATATTGTTCTTTATAGAATCAGATTTTACTTCTATCACCAGTCACATTCACAACTGGGTGTTATCTTCCCCTTTGGCTCCATCTCTTCATTCTTTATGGATTCATTGCTCCACTCATTTCCGGTAGCATATTGGTTACCTACCAACCTGGGGAGTTGAACTTTCAGTATTTTTTGTTGTTGTTGTTGTTGCCTTTTAATACTGTTCACGGGGTTCTCAAGTCAAGGATACTGAAGTTGTTTGCCATTCTCTTCTCCAGTGGGCCACATTTTGTCAGAATGCTCCACTAGGACCCGACTGTCTTGGGTGGCCCTACACAGCATGACTCATAGTTTCATTGAGTTAGACAAGGCTGTGGTCCATATGATCAGTTTGGTCAGTTTGCTGTGATTGTAGTTTTAATTCTGTCTGCCCTGAGATGGAGCAGGATAAGAAGTTTATGGAAGCTTCTTGATGGGAGAGACTGACTTTTGGGGAATCTGGGTCTTGTCCTGATGGGTGGCTCTTGCTCAGTAAACCTTTAATCCAATTTTCTGTTGATGGGTGGTGCTGTGTTCCATCGCCATTGTTTTCCCTGAGGACAAATTATTGTAGGGATAATGAAAATACTATCCTCATTCAAAAGGACTTGTGCAGGTACTCCTTTATTCAGTGCCCCTGACCATTCAGTAGGGTACTGTTGACCCATGTCTCCACCAGAGACTCCAGGACATTCACAGGGAAATAAGGCTCAGTCTCTTGTGGGGACACTGTTCCTTTATCCTGGCTCCTGGTGCCTACAATGCTTTGTGTGTGTCCTCCAAGAGTCTATTTCCCTAGTCCTGTGGAGGATCTGTAATCAAATCCCACTGGCCTCTAAACTCAAAGGGATTCTCAGATCTCCAGGTAAGGAAATCTGTTATGGGCCCTAGAACTTTCTTAACAGTGCAATTATTTCTTTTGTATACTTGTTCTGCCGTTTGTGGGTCATCTGCTCAGTGACTCAATGGGGGCTAATGGAGACCTCCTCCAAGAGGGCTAATGCTACATGTTTTGTGACCCATGCCTGCTGCACCCAAAGCCCCTGACCTCTCAGCAGGCCACTGCTGACCCAAGTCTATAAAGAGGCCCTCAAACACTCAGTCAGGACTGGCTCATTCTCTGTGGGGTCTCTGGCTTTTGGTGCACACAAAGTTTGCTTGGGCCCTCAAAGCATCTCTGGTGGATATGGGGTTTGATTCTAAATGCAATTCTGTCCCTCCTACCAACTTGTTGGGGCGTGGCATTTGCCCTTGGATGTGTGGTATTATTTTTTTTTTTTCTCTTTTTGGTGGGCTCCAACATTATCTTCTTGATGGCTATTCAGCAGACTTGTTATTTTGGAGTTCTCACAGGAGAAGATGAGCATAGGTCCTTCTACTCTGCCCTCTGGAGAGAATACTACTGCCTTCAAAAATTTCCTAGGCATGGTCATGATAATGAATCCAATACACAGCAGAAGATTGAGAAGGCAATTCAGGAGATGGCTTCACTCACACCCCAGATCAAATTCAAGGGAAGTGCTGTGAAGCTCATTGTCCTTGTGGGAACAGACATTTGTGGAGAAGCACTGTGGGTAGTGTGGACTAGTAGTCACCATGTGTTGGGCCTGTTGGATGACCTTCAGTTGCACCTTTCCACTCAGTGTCCTGATGCCACTGGCATGCCAGCAATCCATGGGCCAGGTCTTTCCTATGGGAAAGACTAAAGATCTCTTCAGGAAAACTAGACACATCAAGGGAACATTTCATGCAACATTGGGCACAGTAAAAGACAGAAAATGTTTGAACCTAAGAGACTCGGAAGATATTATGAAGAGATGGCAAGAATACAGGGAAGAACTATAGAAAAAACATCTAATGACCCAGATAACCACAAAGGTGTGATCACTCACTTAGAGACAGACATCCTGGAATGTGAAGTCAAGTGGGCCTTAAGACGCATCACTATGAACAAAGGTAGTGGAGGTGATGGAATTCCAGTTGAGCTCTTTCAAATCCTGAATATGGTGCTAAAGTACTGCGCTCAATATGCCAGAATATTTGGAAAATCAGCAGTGGACACAGGGCTGCAAAAGCATATTAAAAAGAGACATTATTTGGGGGTGAAGGTATAGTCAAAACTGTGGTTTCTCCAGTAGTCATGAATGGGTGTGAGCACTAGATCATAGAGAAATCTGAGAATCAAAGAATTGGTGCTTTTAAATTGTGTTGTTGGAGAAGACTCCTGGGAGTTCCATGGACTGCAAGGAGCTCAAACCAGTCAATCCTGAAGGAAATCAGTCCTGAATTTTCATTCAAAGAACTGACATTGAAGCTTAATCTCCAGTACTTTGGCCACCTGATTTAAGAACGGCCTCATTGGAAAAGACCCTGATGTTGGGAAAGATTGAAGGCAGGAGGAGAACTAGAGGACAGAGGATGAGATGGTTGGATAGCATCACTGATTTGCTAGCCCTGAGTTTGCCAGAGCTGGGGGAGTTACTGATGGACAGGGAAGCCTGGCATGCTGCAGTCCATACGGTCTCACGGAGTCTGACACGACTGATGGAGGGAACAAAACTGAAAGTATGTGCTGTTGGGGTGGGGGGGAACACCTATGGGAAGTTTTACTTCTTTAAATTTTCTTTTTCCACCAAAATACACTGGATCGAACTCACAGGCTCCTGAACGTTCTCTATTTCTTGTTTTGATAGGCCAACACTTTACCACTGAGCTATGAAGGCAGTCCACAAAAACGATGTAACTACTGTATTTTACTTTTTACTTTGTACGGATTTTAAAATGGCAAGCCATTCCAAAGTTATTTACTGGAGAATTACGTGGACAGAGGAGCCTGTGGGATTACAATCCCTGGTAGGAAATGACTGAGCTAGTAACGCTAGTGATTGCAACCACTAGAGGGAGCTGTCTTCCCACTTCCTGTGGCACACGTAATGACGTCAGCCGTATTCCCTAGTGGGCGTGACAGAAAGTCAGGAAACGCTTTCGACGACAAGCGTAGCGGTCGCCATTTTGTCTCGGCGTTTGAGGTAAAACTGTATATCCGCGAAAGGGACAGCAGGGAGAGCAGGGAAGGCTGAGGCTGCAGCAACTATCGTTAGGTAGTCGGAGGGGGAGGAAGAGCAAAAAGAGTGCGGTGTTGGGTTTGGCTTCTGTTCCACGTGGAGTTGCCAGCGGAGCCACCTGGAGAGTCGGAATTGGTAACAAATGGCTTTTCTCCGCTACCCTCCCTGGCAGCATTATCGGGAAGGGATTTTTAGGCAGCTTTTTTCGGTAGCGTTTTCGGGAAGGGTTTTCAGGAGCTCCTGGGATACAGGAGAAGGGACAACAGAGGGTGAGTTGGTTGGATGGTATCACTGACTCAGTGGACGTGGGTTTGGGTGGACTCGGAGAGTTGATGATGGACAGCGAGGCCTGGCGTGCAGTGTTTGATGGGGTTGCAAAGAGTCAGACATGACTGAGCGACTGAACTGAACTGGGATACCCTAAACTGAGCTTAAGGGGCGGTGTAGGTGCAGGCGCAAGGGCATAACATTCAAGTGCAGGGTGGATGTTACCGTTTCTTCCCTTGGGTTGCAAAATCGGACCTCAGGGCTCCGGAGGCCCTGATTTCTGCCTTTAGAGGCTCAGGTCCAACATATCTAGTCAGTGGCATATCTAGTCTCATTCCCTAGTATGTTACAGCACCAGATTCAGAATTGCTAGTCTTGTATTCCTATGAAGACCTTAAATTAAAATTATTACCCTCACAGCTTCCAAGAGGAACTAGAGCCCAGGCAAGGTCTGTTTACCCTTCAGTTTCTTCGAAGAGACCTTTCTCTGACATCTTTGCTTAGACACCATTTCACTCCCTCGTTTTCTCCTCCTAGTCACTTTTAAGAGATTAATATATATTAATTAATTAATAGATTTATACACACACACACACACACAAAAGGCTAGTGAATACTACTGACCCTAATGCCTGCTCAGAGACTGCGGCCACACTGCTTAGCCTGATTGTAATCGCTTACCATGGAGATCACACTGGGCCCAGTATTTCCAGTTAAAATACATTTTTTTAACGTGTCAGTTTAAAGACATTTCATTTCTACACCACCTTTAAGAAATGTTCCTGTACCCAAGATTTCTGCTTAGTTGCCCAGCTCCGCAAACTCGACTTTAGCATTTGCATCAAGAAACGCCTCTGAACCCAACTTTGTTGTACAGTAACATGCTTTACTCATAAGGCATCATATACTGTTGGAGAATACCCAGTTTCTTCATTGTGTCACAGTTCTTTTCAAATAACCCCAAGTATCAGCCCTCAGAACCCCCTAAGGAATAAGACACCAGGAAGGAATTCTTTGGATATATAGTCGTTCAGACATCCTTCCCGACTTCCCTTCATCACTGTGGCAGTGTTTGATAACACCATGTCAGATTTTGGTCCTAAGATTTCTGTTAGAGGCTCATAGTCCCAGGCTTGCCTGGAGCTCTATCTGTGGATTCAAAAAGTAGCTAACTTTCTAGCTTTTTAAAAGATCCTGTTACTCCACATCTTGCTTTATAGTATACCCTAAGGGCCTTGGGAGGCCCCTGGCATCCTCGTTCAGAAGCTGGAAATCTTGACTTCCAGTCTCATTGGCGCATATAGCATTATCATATCCCCTCCTCCAACAGCCTTAGATCAGAAAGCATCCCCTTCTCAGCATCTATTCAGCCTGCGTGAAACCCAGCCAGACTTCATGATGTAGCCAGTGGGTGGTCACTGAGTGGTTAGTCTGTTATCTTCCTGAAGCTTTTCTTTTTTCTGTTCCTAGGGTATGTCAGCTGTCTGAGCTCGGCCTTTTGTTTCCTTCATCTCAGAGTGGCTTTGGTACCTAGCATATTTTCATTTTTCTTTTCTTAAATGAGATTATTAGTACTAAATCCCTTCTCTCCCTCAGAGTTACCATTAACAAAAAAGTCTGCCTACATCTGGCTCATCTCTGACTTTTTTTCTAAAGATGTCTAGCTTGCCACTGTCAAAGAAACAGTGTATGTCTGGGCCTGATTGAAAACCAAGTCCTGATTTCTCCTCCGCTTGTTCTGTAGTGTTCAAAGAACCATCAGGATCATCCAGCGTGAGTTTCTCTAAGATAAATCTTGGAGGTGGGATGGTGTTGTGGTTGGTGGGAAAGTATCTCTGTTATTTAAGCTTTTACTTTATCTTGTTGAAACTTTTTTCCCTCCATTCCTAGGGAATGCCAAAAAAGGGCAGTGAAACAGACATAGATGAAGGTCTTTACTCTAGACAGTTGTAAGTGTGACTAAACCTGGTTATATGAAGCCACAGAGGGACACAGAAGATAAAGGAGGGTTAGCCAAGCCCTAACCAAGTCTTCTTCAAATCTTGCAGATATGTCCTCGGCCATGAGGCTATGAAGCATCTCCAGGCATCCACTGTGCTGGTATCAGGACTTCGGGGCCTAGGGGTGGAGATTGCCAAGAATATCATCCTTGGTGGTGTCAAAGCTGTCACCCTGCATGATGAGGGCACTGCTCAGTGGGCTGACCTCTCGTCCCAGGTATTCTTTCCTGACTCCGTTCCCTTGCCCCGGCACCAAACAGCTCGATCTCTGCATTCACATCACTTTTTTCCTTTCTGTACCTTCTTGTAGTTCTACCTGCGAGAGGAGGACATTGGTAAGAACCGTGCTGAGGCATCACAGCCCTGCCTTGCTGAACTCAACCACTATGTGCCAGTCAGCACCTACACTGGTGCCCTTGTTGAAGACTTTCTTAGTGGTTTCCAGGTATCTTGCAACATCAACTTGCCTTACTTTTCTCAGATTCATTTTCTGGTTTGTCCAATATATTTTTTAATGGACTGGGCCTGTGGGTGCTGATAACTCTGCTTGGGGTTTCCCAGAGAACTTGGGCACTGGAATTCTTGTTATAGTGGTAGGAACTTACCCTTGTGAATAGGGAAGACGATTCGGACAAGGACTCTTTCCAAATTGTTGCTGAGCAGGGTTAGTTTTGCCCTGTTTTGTTTAGTATTAAAATGGAAAGTAATGAAAGTGTAGTGATTTGGGGTTAAATGCCAACTTTTACAGAGTATGTGAAAGGGCATACTGGGTTGTAGGCAGGTAGGAGTGGGTGTCCATTTTTCAGAGAAGTGAATTCGTTGGTCTTCAGATTCTGTCCCATTAATACCTCTTTACATTTCTTGTCATAGTCTGGGAATTCATATTTATCTTGCACTTTCACCCTCACTGATTATTGTTACAGTCTTTGTAGACCGGGACCTGGGGATTAGAGTTGACCAGACGAGGGAAGCAGGGGACCCAAGTCCCGAGTGAAACAAGGTTGCTTTGTTTGCAGAAACACACATTTATGTATTTTCATACAAGGCAGCTTTAGGCAGTAAAAAAATGAGCAAAAACAAAGCCAGGCAAATAGCAATCTTTAAAGGGCCAGAAAGCGTTCCATGTCCTGAATAAGATGGGCATAACAGAATAGATTACATTTAAGTAAAAGGTCACTGAAGAGAGTCACTGAAAGGATTCCAAATAGGTGCCCTTTGTCGTGATCTCAGACTTGAGAACTGCATGCAACTTTGCTCATTCCTGTTTTCCAGGAATTGATAAGAGAATAGATAATCCTT
>NC_057420.1:7229908-7327948 GCF_019320065.1 Cervus canadensis
GGAAGACCCAGAGGAATCGGGTGGAGAGGGAGATGGGAGGGGGGATCGGGATGGGGAATAAGTGTAAATCTATGGCTGATTCATATCAATGTATGACAAGACCCACTGAAATGTTGTGAAGTAATTAGCCTCCAACTAATAAAAACATTAAAAAAAAAATATGTTGTTGACAAATAAAGTAGACATATTAAAGAAGCTATTGAATATAATCAAGTGTATAAAAATATAAAACACTAGAATATATACAATACATAGTAGACACATAACATGTGTCCAATATATATATAAAGAATCCCATATTTCATGAAGAGAATGTGGTGCCCGGATTTTCATTTCTGAAATAGAGATAATTCTCATTCCATATTGGCTCTCTGTGTCTTTTTTTCAATTAATTAATCTGTTTTATTTTTAATTGAAGGATAATTGCTTTACAGAATTTTGCTGTTTTCTGTCAAACCTCAACAAGAATTGGCCATAGGTGCACAGTATATCCCCTCCATTTTGAACCTCGCAGCCTTTACCCACCCCTTCCCACACCTCTAGGTTGATGCAGAGACCATGTTTGAGTTTCCTGATCCATAGAGTAAATCCTCATTGGCTATCTATCTTACATATGATAAGGGAGGCTTCCATGTTACTCTATTCATACATCTCTCCCTCTCCTCCCCTCCCCCCACGCCCTTAAGTCTATGGTCTATGTCTGTTTTTCCATTGTTGACCTGTAAATAAGTGTTCCAGTACCATTTCTCAAGATAACATATATATGTATTAGAATACAGTATTTAACTTTCACTTCCTGACTCACTTCAGTCTGTATAATAGGTTCATGGTTCGTTACAACTAACTGAAATGTGCTCCTTTTTTAGGGCTGAGGAATATTCCTTTGTGTATATACAACACAATTTCTTTTTTTTTTTTTTTTGCAATTATTCTTTTTTTTTTTTTTTAATTTTTTTATTAGTTGGAAGCTAATTACTTCACAACATTTCAGTGGGTTTTGTCATACATTGACATGAATACAACACAATTTCTTTATTCATTCATCTGTCAATGGACATCCAGGTTGTGTACATGTTCTAGCTATTGTAAATAGTATTGCAGAGAACAATGGGATACATGTGTCTGCTTTAGATTTGGTTTCTTCAGGGTAGATGTCTAGGAGTGAGATTGCTGTGTCATATGGTGCCTTTATTCCTAGTTTTTTAAGGAATCAACATACTGTCTTCCATAGTGGCTGTATCAATTTACACTCCCACCAAAAGTGCAAGAGCATTCCCTTTTCTCCACACCCTCTCCAGCTTTTATGTTTATAGACATTTTGATAACGGTCATTCTGACCAGTGTGAGGTGACATCTCATTGTAGTTTTCATTTGCATTTCTCAATAAAAATGAGCAATGTTGAACCTCTTTTCCTGTGTTTGTTAGCCATCTGTATATTTTCGTTGGTGAAGTGGCTGTTTTGGTCTTTTTCCAACTTTTTGATGGGGTTGTTTGTTTCTTTCTGGTACTGGATTGTACGAGTTGCTTGTATATTTTGGAAGTTAATCTTTTGTCAGTCGTTTAATTTGCTATTATTGTCTCCCATTCTGAGGTTTCTATTTCCACCTTGCTTATAGTTTCCTTTACTATGCAATAGCTTTTAGGTTTAATCAGGTTACACTTGTTTACTTTGGCTTCCATTTCCATTACTCTAGGAAGAGGGTCATAGAGGATCTTGCTTAGATTTATGTCATTGAGTGTTTGGCCTGTTTTCCTCTAAAAGCTTTACATCTTCTGGTCTTACATTTAGGTCTTCAATCCATTTGGAGCTTATCTTGGAGTATGGTGTTAGGAGGTGTTCTGATTTCATTCTTTTACACACACGTAGCTGCCAAGTTTTCTCTGCACCATTTATTGGAGAGTCTCTCTTCACCCTATTGCATATTCTTGCCTCCTGTGTCAAAATTAAGGTACCATAGATGCATGGTCTTATTTCTGGGCTTTATATCTTGCTCCATTGGGCTATATTTCTGTTTTCATGCCATTAGCATATTTTCTTTAACTGAAGCTTTGTACTATAATCTGAAGTCAGGAAGGTTGATTCCTCAAGCTGTATTCTTTCTCAAGACTGCTTTGGCTGTTTGGGATCCTTTGTGTTTCCATATGAACTGTGAAATGCTTTTGCTCTAACTATGTGAAAAATGCCATTGGTAATTTTAAAGGGAGTGTACTGAATATGAAACCACATTTCATAATATAGTCATTTTCACAATATTGATTTGTCCTACACAGGAGATGAAATATCTCCCTATCTGTTCATGTGTCCTTTGACTTCTTTTATTAAAGCCACTTCGTCATGTCTGATTCTTTGTGACCCCGTGGATTGTAGCCCACCAGGCTCTTCAATCCATGGTATTCTCCAGGCAAGAGTACTGGAGTGGGTTGCCATTCCCTTCTCCAGGGGATCTTCCCAATCTAGGAATCCAACACAGATCTCCCGCCTTGCAGGCAGACTCTTTACCAACTGAGCCACCAGGGAAGCCATTTCTTTCATGCATGTCATATGGTTTCCTGTGTAGCATTCTTTTGTCTCCTTAGGTGAGTTTATTCCTATATATTTAATTCTTTTTACTGCAATCATAATGAGATTGATGCCTTAATTTCTCTTTCTGAATTGACATTGTTAGTATATATAAATGCAAGAGATTTTGGTGTACTGATTTTGTATCCTGCAACTTTTCCAAATTCACTGATTAGCTCTAGGAATTTCCTGATACTGTCTTTAGAGTTTTCTATGTATCCTATCCTAGAAACAGTGAGAGGAAACTGTGAGAGATTTATTTCTCCTTTAATCATCTGGATTTTGTTCATTTCTTTTCTATCTCAGATTGCTCTAGCTAGGACTTCCAGAACTACATTGAAAATTATTGGTAAAAGTGGACACCCTTGCCTTCTTCCTGATCTTAGGGGAAAAGCTTTCAGTTTTTCACCACTGACAATAACGCTTGTGGTAGGCTTATCATATCTGTACTTTACCAAGTTGAGGTAGGTTCATTCTATACCCATTTTTGGAAGAGTTTAAATCATAAATAGGTGCTGGATTTTGTCAAAGGCTTTTTCCGAATCTATTGAGGTGATTGTGTGGCTTTCAGCTTTCAGTTTCTTAATGAAGGGTATCACATTGATTGATTTTCTTGTAGTGAAGAATCCTTTCATTTCTTGTATAAATGCAACTTGGTCATGGTGTATGTGCTTTTTGATGTGTTGTTGATCTCTGTTTGCTAAAATTTTGTTGAGGATTGTTGCAGCTATGTTTATCAGTGATTTGGCCTGTAGTTTACTTCTTTTGTGTTGTCTTTCTCTGGTTGGTATCAGGGTGATGTTGGCCTTGTAGAATGAGTTTGGAAGTGGTCCTTCCCCTGTAATATTTTGAAATAGTTTTACAAGGATAGGCGTTAACTCATCACTAAATGTTTGATAGAATTCTCGTGAAGCCATCTGGTCCTGGAAATTTTGTGTGTGTGTGTGTGGGGGGGGGCGGATTCTTGATCACACCTTCAACTTGAGTGCTTTAAATTGGTTTCTTCACAATTTCTATTTCTTCCTGGTTCAGCCTTGGATGTTTGAACTTCTTTAAGAATATATTCATTTCTTCCAGGTTATCCAATTTACAGCCATAGGGATATTCATAATAGTCTCTTATAGTCCTTTGTATTTCTGCATCCTCTGTTGTAATCTCCCCTTTTTCATTTCTAGCTTTGCTTATTTGATTTTTCTTTCTTTCTTTTTTTCTTTTTTGATGAGTCCACTGAAGTCTTGTTAACAATTTTTATCTTCACAAAGAACCAACTTTCAGTTTCATTAATCTTTACTATTGTTTCTTTCATTTTTTTTTTCATTTATTTCTGTTAAGATCTTAATAATATCTTTCTTTCTACTATTTTTTTCCATTTTCCCCCCCACCCCCAGTGGTTGTAGATGTAGTTAGATTTTCTATTCAATGTTTTTTCTTGTTAATGGAAGTAGGATTGTATTGGTACAAACTACAATCTTAGAACTGCTTTTCTGAATCCCACAGGTTTTGACTTGTGTTTTCATTGTCAGGTGTTTCTATAATTTTTTTTTATTTCCCTTTAGATTTTTTCAGTAACCTGTTGATTATTTGGAAACATTTTGTTTGTTTGGTCTCCATGTGTTGGTGCTTCTTTCTTCTTTTCTTTTTTCTTGAAATTCTTATCTAGTCTCCTAGCATAGTGTTAGGAGAAGATGCTTCATATGATTTAAATTTTTTAAACTTACTGTCGTTTGATTTGTGACCCAAGATATGATCTACCCTTGAGGATATTCCTTGTGAAGAAGGTATACTTTTCTTTATTTGGATACAATGTCCTGAAGATAGCAAAAAGATCTATGCCGTCTTCTTTATCTTTTAATACTTGTGTTTATGAATCAATTTCCTTTCTTCCTTTCTTTCTTTCTTGATAATCTGTTCATTGCTGTGAGTGGGGTATTAAAGTCTCCTAGTATTATTGTGTTACTGTCAATTTCTCCTTTTTCATCTGTTGTGGTTTGTCTTATGCATTGAGGTGCTCCTATGTGGGGTGCATACATTTTTATATTTGTTGTGTCTTCCTCCTAGGTAGATGCCTTGACCATCATGCCATGTCCTTCCTTGTCTCCTGTAATCTCCTTTATTTTAAGTTCTATTGTGTCTAATATGAGGATTGCTATTGCAGTGTTCTTTGGCTACTCATTTATGAGGAATATACTTTTACATCCTCTCACTTTCAGTCCATTTGTGTCTTTAGGTCAGAAGTGGGTTTCTTGCAGAGAGCATATTTATGGGTCTAGTTTTTGTATCCATTCAGCCAGTCTGGGTCTTTTGGTTGGAGTATTTAATCTATTTACATTTAAAATAATTATTGATATATATGTTGTTATTGATATTGTCTTAATTGTTTGGGACTGATTTTGTAGATCTTTTCCCCTTCTCTTGTATTTCTTGACTATATAAGTCCCTTTAACGTTTTTTGTAAAGCTGCTTTAGTGGTACTGAATTATCTTAAATTTTGCTTGTCTGAAAAGCTTTTATTTCTCCATAAGATTTGAATGAGACCCTTGTGGTGTACAATAATCTTGGTTGTGGATTCAATACTTTAAATATGTCCTGCCATTCCCTTCTGTCCTGCAGAGTTTCTGCTTAAAGTGCATCTGTTGATTGTATGGGGTTCACTGGTATGTAACTTGTTGCTTCTCCCTTGCTGCTTTTAATTTGCTTTCTATATGTTTAGTTTTGGTAATTTGATTAGTATCTGTCTTGCCATGTTTCTCCTTGGGTCTACCCTGTGTGGGGCTCTTTGTGCTTCTTGGTTGGAATTGGCTATTTCCTTTTCTGTGTTGGGGAAATTTCCAAATATACTCTGTTCAAAAATATCCTCATACACTTTCTTTCCCTTTTGTTTTTCTGGGAACTGTATAAGTCGAATGTTGGCACATTTGCTATTGTCATAGAGGCCACTGAGATTATCCTTACTTGTTTTTATTCTTTTTCCTTTATTCTGCTCATCAGAGGATAATTCCACTATTTTACATTCCAGTACACTGATTACTTCTTTTCCTTCAGATACTCTGCTGTTGGTTCCTTCTAGAGTATTATTAATTTCAGTAATTGTGCTTTTATCTCTGTATGTTTATTCTCTGATTCTTTTTGGTTTTTGTTAACTGATCCTTGCATGTTCTCCATTTTGTTTTCAAGGTATTTGATTATTTTTATTCTCATTTTTATTATTTTTTTTCTGGGTAGTTTGACCATTTCTCATCATTTATTTGAACTCCTGTGCTTCTAGTTATTTTTTTTCCCTTCATTTGTGTAGTATTTCTCTGTCTTTCCATTATTTCTCTTATTATTTTTGAGCTCTCCTTTTCCCAAGCTTCAAGTTTTAATTCTTTCTTCCATTTGGTTTCCACCCTCCTAAGGTTGGTTTAGTGGATTGTGTTAGCTTCACATAGCATAAGGATTGGGCTGAGTTTTTGTTTGTCTGTTTATTTTTCCTCTTAAGGGCTAGGTTGAGTGAGTTAGTAATCCTGTCTGCTGATGACTGGCTTTCTATTTTTGTTTTGATTGATGTTTACATTAGGCATACTACACAGGGTGCTCCTGGGTAATGCTGGGTTTTGTATTCAAATGGTTTAGTTTGTGAGAGTTCTCTCTATTTGAGACTCCCTAAGGTTAATTATCTGGCAGTCTAAGATCTTGGAATTAGTGCTTCCATTACAGTGGCTCAGGTCTTGATCTCTGGTAAGAAATAAAGATTCCATAATTGGTTTGTTATGCCATTAAGTGAGATAAAAAATATGTCCAAAAATGACAAACCAAAGATGAATCCCAGACAAATGTCAGTTACAAGATCAGACATACAAATTAAAATTATGGGATATACACATTTACTTATATACCTATAAGGAAAATCAAAGCAGTTCAACAAAAATAAAATGGAGTAGATTGACCTGGCAAACAGAGTGAATTGCAAATTATATTAAACAGTTAAAAAGAAAACTAATTAAAACACAAGCTGGACAACAAAAATAAAGCAAGATGTTAAGTGTGGAAAAGAGTAATGAAATAAAGTATCCGACAAGTTAGGAGGAAAGAAAAGGAAGCAAAGAAATTATATATATATATGTAATTTCTTTGCTTCCTTTTCTTTATATATCCATATATATATAGATAGATAGATATAGATATAGATATATGGAAATACTAAATAGAGTTAGGCAAAGAAATTTTATATACATTAAAGATTAACTGGAAGTGGAAAGGTGGTAGGAGAGCCCAAGGAATGAATATATGAAGCACACAATAGGTTTTAAAAATTATAAGAGAAAAAAGAAATAAAACAATAAGAGAAGGATGAAAGAAAAGAGTAAAACACCACAGAAATGCAAAGAGGAAGAGGTTTATAGTAACCATAAAAGTTGTGACTGAATATACACGTATACATATACACCCTTAAGCAAAATCAAAACTGTCCAACCAATAATAAAGTACAATAGATTGACCCAGGTAACCAAAGAAATAAAAAAAATTATATGTACAGGAACAAAAACAGAAAAAAACAGCACAGACTGGAAACAAATTTAAAGCATGGAGCCAGTTCAGGAATAAAGCAATGAAAGTGAAACTAACAAATATGTTGAGAAGAAAGGAAGGAAAGAAGGAATAGTTTTGTAAAGTTAAATAGAGGCAGATAAGGAAGACTTATACACTTGAAGGGTTAACTGCAAGGGGAATAGAACAGTAGGAAAAAGAAGCAAAAGAATAAATGCAGAAAAAATAATAGGCTAAAAAATTAAAAACAGAGAGAGACAGGCAAAAGGCAAACTCCACAGTACTGCAAAAGCCCAACATTGAGGAAGAAATATATAACAACAACAAAGACAACAAAGGAAAGCTCAAAACTTTATTAGATTTCATATTGACAAAGAAAACAACAACTAAAACAGAGGTAAAGAAGAAAGAAAGGAAAAAAAATAAACAAAAGAATGTATAGAACAAGTCAAAATATAAGAAAGATATATATTTATCTTGAGTGAATGCTGTCAAGAGTCCTTTCCCTCATTGGGAATCGCAGTCCACCTACCCTCCCTAGGATGTTCTCCAATACACTGCTGATCACTGCACCTCCTGTGGAGATAGCTCAGATTCTAATCTGGACCTACTCCTATGTGTTCTTGACTTAATTGTCCACGGCTATCAGAACCAGTATATTTTCCTTCGTGGGAGGTATCAATTACTTTTTATATATTCCATAGACACGGTCTGACTAGTTGATCATGTGGATTTAAACTGCAGCTTGTACAGCTTGTGGGAAGTTTGTATATGCTTCCCCTTAGCTGCTTCCCCTGGCTTTCAAGTGTGGTTTTATTTCTACCTTTCCATGCAGGTTGGCCACTAAGGTTTGCCTCTGAGACTGAACTTGAGGACTTGGGTCTCCCAAATTAGGTCCAGGTGTGGAGGTTGAGTAGCTGAATGCTATGCACTTTGTGTTCTATATTCTACTATCACCTTGGGCAGGTTCACAGTATTAATCATTTTGGCATAACTCCATTCCCTGGGTTTTCCTTCCAAGAGGCACACACACATGTCAAGGAGTTTTGGGCTCAGCTGACTTGGAGCATCTCCTTCTCTGCCTGCACCTCTTATGATCCTTCTATATCAATCTCCTTCCCTCATCACAGGTCCAGCACTGCCTTGGGACTTAAAGCCTCCAGAGTGAGGTGTCCCTGCTCTTCATAACTGGATACTTTTCCTTTTGCAACTCTTAGCCTTTCCTCCAAAGTTTTATCTCCCTGTAGAAGGAAAACACCAAGTAGACTGGAAATGTACTTTGATTTGTTCTATTTAGTTCCTTCATCTGCACTCTAACCTATGTTCTTTTCTCTCTTTGTAGATCTCTTGACACTGACCTAGTGACCCACATTTGCTCTCCTAAGCCACTAACTTAGCTTTGAAATTGCAAAGCTGCCAGGGAAGTTGGAGAGGCAGGAACTTGGGAATGTGTTTTATGGCTCAGGAAACTCAAACAGGGGCTCTGTATCAACCTAGAGGGGTGGGTTGAGGAGGGAGAAGGGAGGGAGGTTCAAAAGGGAAGGGATATATGAATATATATGTCTGATTCATGCTGATATTTGATTGAAAACAGCAAAATTGTGTAAAGCAGTAATCCTTCAATAAAAAATAAATTACTTAAAATTAAAATAAATAAATAAACTGCACCATGTGGACTGAATGCACAAAGAGACATTTCAAAGGAAGGTATGAGCCCACAGAGTAATCAGAAAATGTAAAGTTAGGTTAGGTGAATTCAGGTGGCTGTTTACCTCCCTTGATTAATAATGCCAAGGTCACAGATTTGATCATACAGTATTGATTGTGAAGCCTGAATTACTCCACTCACCAGGAAGAGGGGGTACAAAATCTATCTACAGGAGAGCTGTCCTTTCTGGTTGCCCAGGTTAAGTCATTTTCCCTCTCCTCTGTGGTCCCTTCTGCTGCACAATATCAGTCCCCAGCCTGCCGTTCAAGTTGGACATGTAGCTAAGCATGTCTTCATCTTGGTCACTTGGCTGACATCTGAGCGTGATTCAGAAACCGCGTTAGGTCAAGGAGTCTCTAGATGGTAGAAGTAAAAGCGTTGGGAGGAGAAAGGTAGCCTAAAGGGTAGCCTAGCAGTGTCTGAGTTCAATTTGCTACTAGTAACTAGTCCCCTTCCTTCAACACAGACAGGTTGAAGGCCAAAAAAGCCCCAAGGCTGTGCACTAACACAAGGAGATTTTGTTCCTAACACGACGGCCTTAAACTCAATCTCAGCCTCCTAAAGCATAGCTAATTGCCTGAAAACAAACACTCGTAGCTACAACTAACATGGGCGTATACAAATCCCAATTCAACCCAAATTTCATTCAGCTTTTTGGAGAAGACCAGTGTGGCAGACAATCCTTTCCTCTGATGAGTCTCCGGTGCTAATGATAATTATGAGTAGATCTGCTGCACCTAAAGACCAAATGTAAATTTGTGCCAATTAGAACAGCAAGAATCACACATAGTCTCAGGAAAAGATTTGCAGGAGGCTACCGAATAGCTGTAATCCAATACACACATTTTCTACACAAGCTGCCAGATCTGTAAACTGCTTTCATAATAGCCCAGATAATGTGAATTCCACAAACACCACCCAAGGGATACAACTTTGACCCAGAAGCTACGGATTCCCCAGATGACGGAGCTTCCTTATCCAGATGGAGCTTCCGCTTCTGAAAGATCTTGTGTTCAGCTCACTGTAGGCCCTTTAGGGTGTCCACAGATTGTGGCTTAAAAGCCCCACAACACTTGATTTGATCTGGGCAGCTCCTCAAGTCCTCCACACCTTCTTCCCAGTACAAAAGCACACAACAACACAGCAGTTATTTCTGAGCTTGTTTATGTGTCTTAAAGTCATTCCAGATTTGTGGAAACACTATCCTGAGTTATCATCAGCCATTCTGTCCAATTTCCAGTCGTGGACAAGGGCACTGTTGAAATATATTGACCAGTCTCCCACTGTCTGTGGATGTCTTGTGCCTCCTCTTCTGGTTGCTCCAAATCTCAGGTCCCACTGCCTTCGTGTCAGCGCCTATAGTAGGTCAGAAGTAGCAACACGGGAAACACAAGCACATGCATGGAAACAAACACATGCAGGACACAGGGACACAACACAAACAGGGAACAGGTGTTTCAGTAGTTGAAAATGCCTGTGCCCAGCTATATGGGAGGTGGAATCACTAGGTACAATATTCTGCCTTTTTGGTACCCTTTCCCTTTCTTTCTCCAGACCTTCAGTATTATCCTGAGCCAGCCTGACGCTGCTCCCAGCTTTGGCTGTGCAGTGGTGGTGAAAGGCTTCGTGGTGAATGTGGACATTCAGAGAAGACCCCAACATCCGCACAAAAATTTAATGGTACACCCTAATACCCAAACCAGACAAAGATGCCACAAAAAGAAACTACACTTCAATAACACTAACAAACACAGATGCAAAAATCCTCAACAAAATTCTAGCAAACCAAATGCAACAAAACAGTTAAAAGATCATACATCTTAACCAAGCGGGTTTTGTCCCAGTAATGCAAGGATTCTTCAACATTCACAAATCAGTCAATGGGATACACCACATTAACACATTGAAGAGAAAAAAGAAATGATTTTCTCAATAAATGCAGAGGGAGCCTTTGACAAAAATTCAACATGTGTTTATGATACAAACCTTCCAGAAAGCAGGCACAGAAGACACACACTTGAACATAATAAAAGCCATATATGATCAGCTCACAGCAAACATTGTCCTGAATGGTGGAAAATTGAAAGCATTTCCCCTACAGCAAGGAAAAAGACAAAGGTGCCGACTCTCACCACTACTATTAAATATAGTTTTGGAAGTTTTAGCCACAACAATCAGAGAAAAGAAAATGAAAATATATAAACGTAATCCAGATTGGGTAAGAAGAAGAAAAATTCATTGTTTGTAGAACAGATGAACGTCTATACAGAAAACCCTAAAGACATCACCAGAAAATTACTAGAGACACTCAATGAACATAGTAAACTTGAAGGATATAAAATTGACACACAGAAATCCGTTGCATTCCTGTACACTCACAATGAGAATACAGACAATTTAAGGAAACAATTACATTCACCGTGGAAACAAAAAGAATAAAATAGTTTAGAATATATCTACCTAAAGAAACAACAACAACAAAACTATATATAGAAAACTATAAAACACTGATGAAACGAAAGATGACACAAACAGATGGAGAGATATACCATGGTCATGGATCAGAAGTGTCAATATAGTGAAAAGTATACTACCCAAAGCAATCTATGAATTCTTTGCAATCCCTATCAGGCTACCACGGGTGTTTTTCAGAGAGCTGGAACAAATAAGTTCACAATTTGCATGGACATACAAAAACCCTCAAGTAGCCAAAGCAGTGTTGAGAAAGTGGAATGGAACTAGAGGAATCAACCTGCCTATTTTCAGACTATACCACAAAGTTACAGTCATCAAGATAGTATGGTAATGGCAAAAAAAAACACAGAAATATAGACTAGTGGAACAAAGTAGAAAACCTGGAGATAAATTCACACTCCTTTGGAAACCTTATCTTTGACAAAATAGGCAAGAGTATACAATGCAGAAAAGACAATCTCTTTAACAAGTGGTGATGGGAAAACTGGTCAACCACTTGCAGGAGAATGAAACTTGAACGATTTCTAATACCATACACAAAAATGGAACAAAGATATAAATGTAAGACAAGAAACTAAAAAACTCCTAGAAGAAAACATAGACAAAACACTCTCTGACATAAAGCACAGCAGGATCATCTATGACCCACTCCACAGAGTACTGGAAATAAAAGCAAAAATAAACAAATGAGGCCTAATTAAACTTAAAACTTTTGCACAGTGAAAGAAACTATAAGCAACATGCAAAGAGAACCATCAGAGTGGGAGAAAGTAATAGCAAATGAAGAAGCTGACAAAGAATCTTAAAATTATAGAAGCAGCTCATGCAGTTCAATTCTAGAAAAATAAATGACCCAATCAAAAAATGGACCAAAGAACTAAATATACATTTCTCCAAAGAAGACATACATATGGCTAACAAACACATGATAAGATGCTCAACATCACTCATTGTCAGAGAAATGCAAATCAAAATCACAATGAGGTACCATCTCATGGCAGTCAGAATGGCTGCTCTCAAAAAGTCTACAAACAATAAATGCAGAGAAAAGGAAACCCCCTTACACTATGAGGGGGAATGCCAACTAGCACAACCACTATGGAGTATGGTGTGGAGATTCCTTAAAAATCAGGAAATAGAATCACCATACAAACCAGCAATCCCACTGCTGGGAATAAACAATGAGGAAACCAGAATTGAGAGACACACATGTACCCCAATGTTCAACACAGCACTGTTTACAATAGCTAGGACATGGAAGAAACCTAGTTGCTCATGAATAGAGGAATTGATAAGAAAGCTGTGGGACATGTACACAAAGGAATATTACCCTGCTATTAAAAATAATGCATTTGAACCAGGGCAAATGAGGTGAATGAAACTGGAGCCTATTAAAAACAGTGACATAAGTGAGAAAGAAAAAACATCAATACTTTATAAACACACACACACACATATATATGGGATTTAGGAAGATGGTAATAATGACTCTACATGCGAGGCTACAAAAGAGACACAGATGTGAAAAACAGACTTTTGGACTCTGTTGAAGAAGGTGAGGGCAGGACGATTTGAGAGGATAGCGCTGAAACATGTATATCAGCATATGTGAAACTGGTCACAAGTCCAGCTTTGATGCATGAGACAGGGTGCTCAGGGCTGGTGCACTGTGACAACCCTGAGGGATGGGTTGGGGAGGGAGGTGTGAAGGGTTTCAGGATGGGGACACATATACACCCATGGCTGATTCACGTGAATGTATGGCAGAAATCATTATAATTATTGTAAAGTAGTTAGCCTCCAATTAAAATAAATTAATCTACAAAAAAATAATAATAATGCCACACCAGTGATGAACCCTTTCTGACTAGTAGGCTTTCCCCAGAGAAGGGGCAGAAGAGAAGGACCAAGGTAATCCCAAACACAATGAGCAGCAAGAGGCCATAGGTTGGCAGAACCCAGGGAATCCTGATTCTGACAAAGATGCTTATTAAGTCACTCTGTCTGCATCAGTATTACCTTAAGACTCTCATGCTATAACTACAGCTGCTTTGAGTGAGATTTGGACACATGACGTCTGCAAGATCCCCAACTCAGCCTGCTATCATCTAACTTGGTGATCTGAATCCAGGCTCTGCAGCCATCCTGCATGAGCTTAGCTTCCCCATTTGGGAAAGGAGAGTGCCGCAGACCTTATACAGCTGTGACTTCAGGGCCCAGCTCCTGTTCCTCTCAAAACCTGTGTTCCTGTAAGTACCTCAAGTGACAGGACCTTCCTCCAAGGGATAGTACTGCAGGGGATCGACCCACGGGTCTTCGGAGATGATCTGCTGGCAACATGAGCAAGGTCAGAACATGCCTGATGAGGCCCCAAACCCACCCATGTGTAGCCAAGAACTCCAACATCCATTTCTAATTCTGGGCTAGTCCCAGAGTGACAACACCTCTGCAAGCCTGATCAATCCTGGGCAGTTGTGGTTTGACAACCAGTTGATGAAGCGAAGGCTTCTGGTGTACAGACTGAGGGTTGGAGCTCCCAATCCATAATACCAGAACCAGTGGACTGGAGTGGAAAGATATACCCTTTACTCTGGAGCAAGGTAAAGGTGATAGAGAAGGATCACACAGGAGGAGCATCCACTCCCTTCACCACCCAGCCACAGTGGCTAGGAGCCACATCATACCAGTGATGTCATGATAGTACTCCTTCACAATGACTGTATTCCAGAAGTAAGGGTTGTCAGGAAAGGAAAATGTCAGCTTTCAGTTGGACAGAGGATGGCCTAGTTTCTGCACCTAGCAGGACCAGGAGGAAGGAAAAGGAAAGTTTCTAGGGTCCTCAGCTTGCCTGCGAGGCAGGCATCAACACCTTCCTCTTCTCTTCTCCAAACACTCACACTGCACATGCACAGATAATATGATATGTGACACTCACAACCCCACACCCCAACCTTCCCTGCCCATTTCCCCCATCTGATTGTCCTCAGCCTCCTTCACTTACCTCCAAATCAATCAAATACATAAGCAAGTCTTTATCATGGTCACTGATCATGAGACACATTTGGGGGTGGTTTGTAATATTCTTTAGTCAATGAGCCAGTTCAAGGACAAGAACAAATACACTGTAACAGGCATCTTTAAGGGATGTGGGCATTCCTGCTTCCCTGGCTATCCCACTGACATCCCAGCCCCTGCTATATCATCTAATTGCTCATGGCTCTGGGTCCCCCAAGGTCCACTGGATCCGCTCTCTGCATCCACCAAGGGAAGGTTGGTTTCTTATGACTTCTGATCTCTGCCTCATCTGTGTGTGCAGGGTAGTGTCATGTCACTGCTTAAAATATCAGGATCTGAAGTCACTGTGGCATGTCTACTGTAGGCAAGTGTCTTCTGTGTGTTGCTATGTGTGTTTATGTGTGTGCTTGTGTGTTTAGAAAGAGATCCCTGGGACTCTGACCTGCTCCCTGTCTTCACTAAGGGCATATGGATATGTCTAGAGTGGTTTGGGACTAACTACAGATGAAAGCAGCTGCCCCTTCCAGATCCACCTAGGTGAGTGAACAACATCCTGCTTTTACACTGAACTAAGGGGGACAACTACAGGGATTCTGACTGACCAAGATGGGTTATGGGACTCCCAAAGTCTCTGCTGCTTTCCCAGATAATCCAGAATTACAATAATAAATCTTTGAGAATGCTGTTCTGGCATACCGTCTCTGGTCACATAGAGTTCCAGCCTGAGGGCGGGCTTCTGTTCAGATGAAGGCCAAAAGGAGTCACCCCGAGTCATTGCTCAGACGCACACAAATGGAGCCATGCCCAGGAGCTGCTGGTGCTGTTCCTTTGGAACTCGCCCCTCCTTCCATCCCCTACTTACCTCGGCCCCCTCGCCTTGCCTGTGCCCTCATCCACAAACATTATCCTGCTCCCGTTCTTTATTTTTTCCTAAACAACCGACCTAAGAAGCAGTAGTACGGATAAGACTTTGTCCCAGAAGCTAGGAATGCCCTGGATGATGGCACTTCTCTGAGACAAGTGACACTTTCTCCTCTGATGTTCTTTTCACCTGAGGCGAAAGTAGGCCTGGCGGTATTTTTCATTTGCACAGCTCAGTTCTACCTGCAGGACAGCCAATGCCTCCGGAGTCCAATGTGGGGGCAGTGGGGGCCAATCACTGGGGACTACCAGCCTTGGGTGTCCCTGGTCCTGCTCCTCTGGATTCTCCTCCCACTCTTGTGAGGACAGCAGCTCCTGCTCCTCCTCCACCACCAGCACCTCCACCTCCTCCATGATGTCTTCCACCGGGGAGTGGAGGTCTTACCCGATCCCCTCCACATCTCCTTCCTGCAGAGCCGTGCCTTCTTCCACTGCCTCCATCCTGAGGAGGGTGCCCTCCTCACCTGCTGCGCCCCTCACCCCTCAGAACACAACAGGAACCAAACAAATGGAGTCTAAAGGCATTTCCTCAGGGGCACGCCCCTTGGAATTTGGGACACTCTGGCAGCAGTGAATCAGCTCCCAATTTCTGCTCAACACAAAACTTGCCATACGTGGAAGCTATTTTCATGAGCAGCAGTTCCAAAGTGCAGGTAGGGGAGGCAGGTGTTCCAGTAACTGCAGAACCAGTGGTTCTTATGAAATATAATAGATTCCCATATTTCTTACAGGAAAATACCCATTCTGATCTTCAAATGGGAAATATAGAGAATCTCTACTTCCATGCAGTGAAGACAATGGCAGCCCACTCCAGTAGTCTTGCTTGGAAAATCCCATGGATGGAGGCCTGGACGGTTGCAGTCCACGGGGTCGGGAAGAGTCGGACATGACTGAGTGACTTCACTTTCACCTTTCACGTTCATGCATTGGAGAAGGAAATGGCAACCCAATCCAGTGTTCTGGCCTGGAGAAACCCAGGGATGGTGGAGCCTGGTGGGCTGCCCTCTATTCGGTCACACAAGGTCGGGCACAACTGAAGCGACGCAGCAGCAGCAGCAGCAGCAGCAGCAGCAGCAGCAACTTCCATGAAGAAGGATTAGGACTGAGATTTTGATACAGGAAATACAGAGAATTCTGTATTTCATGGTGGAAATTTGTTCCCTTGATATATGTTTGAGAAATACAAAAAATTCCATATTTCTTGAAGAAAGAGTGGTGACCAGATTTTCATTTGTAAAGTACAAATGATTCCAATTCCATAATGATTCTCTATATTAAGAAAACCAATGCCAAGGTTTTCATATGTGAAATATAGGTAATTCCATATTTCATCTAAGAAAATCACCACCCAGATATTCATATATGATGTATAGAGAATTCCACATTTTGGATAGGATAATAGCATCCAGATTCTTGTAAAGTGAAATACCAAAAAATTCAATGTATCATGGACTAAAATCAGCATCGGGATTTTCATATGTAACATATACAGAGTTTGATATTTAATTGAGTAAAATTGTCACCATGATTTTTCAGATGTGAAATATTACAGAATTAAATATTTTATGTAGTAATATTGCTGCACAGATTCTGATGTCTGAAGCATACAGAATCCCAGATTTCATGTGCAGACAGATTTTCATATGAGAGGTACATAAATTTCAGTCCTTCATGTAGGAAAACTTCAGGAGAGATTTATGATTGTGATACAGAGAACATGTTATATTTCATGTGATGATGTGTGGCCAGATTTCAAATGTGAAATGTAGAGAATTCCATATTTCATATGGGAATTTTCATATATGAAATATAAGGAAATTTTCCGTATTTTTGCAGTAATATGTGGCCCATGATTTCCATATATGATACATGAAAATTTTCATATTTCATCTGAAAATCAGTTTACAGATTTCTATAAGACATGGAGACTTTTTATATTTTATTAGGAAAATATGTTTCCAGAAAATTATGTATTTATGTCAGAACAACTTAATAGTGATTTTTGATTATGAAATATTCAGAATTTCATATAACAACCAAACATTATATACATATATATACACATATATATAGGGACATGGGTTTGGGTGGGAAGTGGGAGTTGGTGATGTACAGGGAGGCCTGGTGTGCTGTGGTTCATGGGGTCACAAATACTCAAACATGACTGAGAGACTGAACTGAATTGAACTGTACAGAAGGAAGTTAACACTAAATTAAAACTGTCATTTTTGTACTAGGATATTTCTCTCATTTTTCCAACTCTAGCAATTGTGCTGAATAAGTTCCTGCCTCTAAATATGCCTGACTTCATTGTAACTCTTCCTGCCATACTACAGGGTCTAGCATAAATGTAAAGGCAGAAAATACAAAGGCACATTTAGAGCTTGTGATCCCTTTTGAATTTTCTCTTTGTTTGATCTATCCATACATGCCAATAGGGTGTTAAAATACCCCACAGTTGTTGTGTCACTGTTAATTTCCCCTTTCCTACTTGTTTGCATTTGCCTTTCATATTGACATGGCCTTAAATGATACAAATGGTCTTAAATGATACAAATCAATTGATACCTAGAGGGCATTTTACCCATAAACAATGGAATTCAGATTTTACTCAACTTCATCTGTAAAATTCCCCAAGATAGATAACATCTTGGACTATAATTCAAGCCCTGGTTAAAAGAAAAAAAGAAAGAAAGAAATCATTTCAAGGCATCTTTTCTTATCACTATGTGGTAAGGTTAAATATCAACTAAACAATGTAAAATACAAAGGTTGAAAGTGAAAAATCATGCATCTGAATAACCAACAGGTCACTGAAGAAATCATAAAGGAAGTAGATATGTGCATATGAATAAAGGAAAATGAAAACACTACAACCCAAAATCTATGGCATTCAGTAAAGCCATGCTAAGAGGGAGAATCATAGCAGTACAAAGCTACACCTAGGGACAAGGGAAGCATCAAACAAAACAAAACAAAACAAAAAAACTACCTTTACATCTAAATACAGTTAGAAAAAAAAAAAAAAAAAACAGAAAAAAAAAGTGGATAGGAAGAAAGTAAAAATCAGAGCAGAAATAAGTGAAAAAGAAATGAAGGAGACTATAACAAATTTCAATACAACTAAAAACTCGTTCTCTCAGAAGATAAGTAAAATATATCAGTCATTAGGCAGATTCATCAAGAAGGAATGGGAGAAAAATTAAATCAATAAAATTAGAAATGAAAATGAAGAAAGCACAACAGACAACACAGAAATACGAAGGATTATAAGGAGTAGCTACGTGAAATTATAGGCCAATAAAATGGAAAAGGTGAAAGGAATGGATGCATTTTTACAAAAGCATCACCTTCAAAAACTGAACCAGAAAGAAATAGAAAATACTGACAAATGCTGCAGTTCAGTTCAGTTCTGTCGCTCAGTTGTGTCTGACTCTTTGTGAACACATGAACCGCAGCACACCCGGCCTCCCTGTCCACCACCAACTCCCAGAGTTCACCCAAACCAATATCCATCGAGTAGTTGATGCCAACCCACCATCTCATCCTCTATCGTCCCCTTCTGCTCCTGCCCTCAAGCTTACCCAGCATCAGGGTCTTTTCCAATAAGTCAGCTCTTCACATCAGGTGGACACAATATTGGACTTTCAGCTTCAAATCAGTCCCTCCAATGAACATCCAGGCTTGATCTCCTTTTGGATGGACTGGTTGGATCTCCTTGCAGTCCAAGGGAAATGCTTCAGAGGAATACAAATAAAAAATGCATTAAAAAAATCCTCCAGGAAATGAAAGTCCAAGACCAGATGGCTTCACAAGTGAATTCTACCACAGACTTAGAGGAGAGCAAAAGCATATCCTACTCAAATGCTTTCAGAAAATTACAGAAAAAGACAAATGACCAAACTCATTCTGAAAGACTGACATCACTCTAATACCAAAACCAGGCAATAATGTCACAGGAAAAAAAACCATAGGCAAAGTCATTGGTGAACATAGATGCAAAACCCATCAAACAAATTCTACCAAACATATTCATCAACATACTGAAAAGATCACACATCATGACCAAGTGGGCTTTATCCCAGGTATCCAAGGGTTCTTCAGTATTTGCAGACAAATCAATGCGATACACCATATTAACAAATTGAAAGATAAACATAAGATTTTCTCAATAGACTCAGACAAAGCCTTTGATGAATTCAATACACATTTATAATAAAAGCTTGTCAGAAAGCAGGCCTAGATGGAATATATCTGAATAAAATAAATCTACATATGAAAAACCCACAGAAACATTTTCCTCAAAGGTGAAAAATTGAAAGTGTTTTCTCTAAATTCAGCAACAAGACAAGGGTGCCCAATGTCACCACTACTATTCAGCACTACAGCTTTGGAATTTCTGGTAACAGCAATCAGAAGAAAAATACATATGTGTTACCTACGTTGGAAAAGAAGGTGGAGAACCCTCACTGTTTGCAGATGGCATGACTTCAACATAGAAAACTCTAAAGACACAACCATCAGAAAAGTACTAGACCAAATCAATTGTAAAGTTGCAAGATATAAAATGAATACACAAAATGCCTTGCATCACTATACACTAGCAATGATTAAACAGAAAATAAATAAATTAATTAATTAAAAGGGGGTGAAACAATTCTTTTCACCATTACTATAAAAAGAATAAAGTACTTAGGAATAAATGTACCTAAAGAAACAAAAGACCTATATGTATATATAGAAATCTAAAAGACTGCTGAAAGAATCAAAGATGATACAAAGACACAGAAACAGTATGTCAAGTTCTCTGATCAGAAGTATCAATATGGTGAAAATGAGTATACTACCCAGAAAAATAGGTTCAGAACATACTTCCAGTGTTATTTTTCACAGAACTAGAACATAAAATGTCAAGTGTGTATGGAAACACACACACACACACACACACACACACAACTCTAATAGCCAAAGCAATCTTGAGAAAGAAGAATGGAACTGGAGGAATCAATCTGCCTGACTTTAGACCATATTTGCAAAGCTACAGACATCAATAAAATCATGATACTGGCAAAAAGGAAGGTATACAGATCAATAGAAAACCCAGAGAGAAATCCACACTCCCATGGACCCTTTATCTTTGACAAAGGAGGCAGAAATATACAATGGACAAGCAACCAGTAAAAATTTATGCCAGGAAAAATGGTCAACCACTGTAAAAGAAAGATGCTAGAACACTTTCTACCACTCTATACAACAATAAACTTCAAAAGGATTAAAGATGTAAGTGTAAGTCTATAACCTATAAAATTCTCAGAGGACAAAATAGGCAGAAAGTAGTCTAACAAAAATGACGGAAAACTTCTCTACGACCCACCTCCCTGACTAAACAAAAACAAATATGGGACCTAAGCTAAAAAACTAAATTAAACTAAAAAACTTTTGCACAATGAAGGAAACTATAAGCAAGGTGAACAGACAGCTTTGCGATTGAGAGGAAATTCTAGTAAACAAAGTAACTGACAACGAATTAGTCTCCAAAATATGCAAACAGCTCATGAAGTTCAATACCAGAAAAATAAGCGACCCAATCAAAAACTGGGGCCAAAGGACTAAACAGAGATTTTTTTCCAAAGAAGAGATACATATATTGAGCAAACACATGAAAAGCTGCTCAACATCACTCATTATCAGAGATATACAAATCAATACTAAAATGAAGTACCATCTCATACCGGTCAGAGTGACTACCATCAAAATTTCTACAAACCTTCAATACAGCAGAAGGTGTGGAGAAAAGGGGACCTTCTTACACTGCTGATCGGAATGCAAACTAGCACAGCCACGTTGGAGAACCGTATGGATATTCCTTACGAAACTGGAAATAGAAATGCCACACGACCCAGCAATCCCACTGCTGGGCATGCACACCAAGAAAACGAGAACTTAAATGGACATATATACTCCAATGTTCATTGCAGAAATATTTATAATAGCTCAGATGAGGAAGTAACTTATATGTCCATCAGAAGATGAATGGAGAATGATGCTGTTGTACATAGTCACAGTGGAATACTCAGCTATTTAAACAAACAAAAGAAAACATTTGAGTCTGTTCTATGAGGTGGATGAAATTAAAGTATATTATGTAGAGGGAGGTAAGCCAGAAAGAGAGGCACCAACAGAGTATATACAAATGTATACATGCAATTTAGAAAGAGGTAACAAGGACCCTGTAAGCCAGAAAGTGACACTTATGTAAAGAACAGAATTTGGGACTATGTGGGAAAGGCGAGACTGGGGTGATAAGAGAGGATACCATTGATACGTTTACAATATTATATGTAAAACA
This sequence comes from Cervus canadensis, assembly GCF_019320065.1. NCBI lineage: Eukaryota > Metazoa > Chordata > Mammalia > Artiodactyla > Cervidae > Cervus > Cervus canadensis. The sequence continues at coordinate 7,251,465 of NC_057420.1, forward strand.
GATTCTCAGTGGGGATTTGCTGTATGGCTCCAAAAACTCAACCAGGGGCTCTGTATCAATCTAGTGGGGTGGGATGTGATGGGGCAGGAGATGGGAGGGAGGTTCAAAAGGGGATCAATATATGTATATCTATGGTTGATTCATGTTGAGGTTTGACAGAAAATAATACAATTCTGTAAAGCAATTATACTTCATTTAAAAAAAATTCAGAAAATGCTTTTAAGTCGAATTCGGTTCCAATTGTTTTGATTTTTGCCTCTATCCAGATTACAATTTCTGAATCACATAAAAAAAATATTTCATATGTGAAAAAGAAAGGAAGAGAGTGAATGCTAAGTTGTCAGTGATTCCCATGATCTCATGAATTCTAGCCTGCCAGTCTCCTCTCTCCATGAGATTTTCTAGGCAAGAATACTGGAGCTGGTTGCATTTCCTTCGCTAGGGGAACTTCCCTAACCTAGAATTTAACCCAGATCTCCAGAATTGCAGGCAGATGTTTTACCACCTGAGCTTTGCAGAAAGTCCTTATGTGTGAAAAATCTGTCCACAAGTTTTCATATGTGAAATATTGAGATTTTATATTTCATTGAAAAAAATCTATCCTCAAATCTGAAAGATATAGGATTCTATATTTCACTCTAGGCTTCACTGACTTGCTAAATGCCAAGGCTCTCTTTCTGCTGCCTTTTTTAGGCTGTGGTAGCTCTGCTTACAGCTCAGGCATCCCCGCTAGCCTGCAGAGTGCTAATGGTTGGGTGGGAGACATCCAAGATGCTCACTTAGAAGCCAGGGTTCCTGCAATTGTTGTGCTGCCTGCTGCAACTCTCCTGCAGGATCCCTCTGACAAAATCAGAGTCTGCTTCAGCTTTACTGGGCAGAAATGACCCAGAGTAGACCCACAGGATGGAGAAGGCAATGGCAACCCACTCCAGTGTTCTTGCCTGGAATATCCCAGGGACAGCAGAGCCTGGTGGACTGCCATCTGTGGGGTTGCACAGAGTCAGACATGACTGAAGTGACTTAGCAGCAGTAACAGCCTCTGATGAAGCCAGAAGTCTCCACTTTGCTTATCAAAAATTCATCCTAGTTTACATTTCTCTGAAGATGAATATTTACAAGATATCCTAAGTAGTCTCTGGGCCACACAGAAAACTGAAGTTGAAGTAGGGTTGAGACTTTGGACAGAATCTGTATGCATTGCCTGCAAGAAAAATAAGCTGTTTACATCAGTAGCTCAGTCAATACACTCTGGAGATGGAGAGTGATGAATTAACCTTATGACAGAACTTGTCTCACAGCAGGTATACTAGAGTGTACTTCCTCACCCTGCAACACTTTTATCTTGCCACTAAAGAAAGAAGGCAATTTTGGCTAATACTGGAATCAAATCAGATCTATCAAATTGTACAGGACCAGAGGCCACAAACTTTGCCAAATCATCCTCACCCTTTTGCCCTTAACCTAGAAATGTTAGCTTCCCTTGTTGACTCAGCTGGTAAAGAATCTGCCTGCAATGCAGGAGACCTGGTTTGATTCCTGAGTTGAGAAGATCCCCTGGAGAAGGGAAAGACTACCCACTCCAGTATTCTGGTGAGGAGAATTCCATGGACTGTACAGTCCAGGAAGTTGCAAACAGCTGGACACGACTGAGTGATTCTGATTTTCATTTCTCAAAAAGGTTATGAGTCCTCCTCAAAATTTGATCAAGTGCTCAAAGCCACATACACTCTGTAGCCTTCACCCTGCACTCCATGCTTACCTAGTGGGTTGATGCCCTTTTACTTGGAACTAAACTAATCAGGGAGTGCTTATAGCCTCCCTCGTGCTCTTAAGAATGCATGTAGGAGGCCAGGTAGCCCCCCAGATTTAAACTTCAATATGTGCAAAAAACCTTTACTTGCTTGAGATGTGAGATGTCAGAAAATGTTCAGAGTCACCCTTACTGTTAGCTGGTACCTGTCGATCAAACTTCCTCTCCTCAAATACTATGGTCTTTTTACAACACATTGTTACTCTTATTAATCTTGATTTTTTTTTTTCAATACAAAGAGCACAATCCAAACTGTTAACTTATACCAGTTTACCACTACCTGACATAATTGATCTGACTGCTGGTCATGCTTGCATCTAGAATCTGGAGTATTCTTTGTTCCTACAGATGTGAACATTTGGTCGTCTAAGTATGGGAGATGGATGAAGAAGTTATGGCACCCACAGCTAAAAAATGTTCCTGTGGCTCTTTTTCTGCTGAGTTAATGGATCTTGAATAACCTCTGTGGAAGATCAAGAACCATCCCTTGAGCAAGTGAAAACTGTCACTTTACTGTGAAAACAAATTTGACACTAGTTCTATCCCCAGTGACACACCAGGACAGTGGTGCACTTAAGAGTGTATGCTTTGACCCCACAATTGGCACTTCAAACCTTTGCAAAGGACTGTAAGTGACTGCAGCAGGCTATATATAAACTGCATATGGGTGGAACAGTGTAAAAAGTTAGACTTACTTACTCACTTGGCCACAGAGCTAGGACTTAGAGCTGGCAATGCCAGAGTTCAGGCCACCTGTTTCAACTCTTTTGCAACCCATTCGACTCTCACAGATTGACAGAAAAATGGAGGCATAGGGATGCTAACATTACCAATGGCATAGGTCAGGGAATACACTAGGCCCTGGAGATTGCATGTTCCTTTCCAACCTTGTCTAACAACCACTTTTTTTTTTTTTTTTTTTAGTTAAAGGGCAATGAGGTATATAAAGAGTATCCATCTGAATGGTTAGGATGATGGGGACTTCAGTAACTGAGTTCTTTGGCCACCCTAAATTCCAATCAAATTAGAAAACCTGGCTCCTTTGCTCGTTTATCTCTGCCCCATAAATGTCTCAGTGGGGAAATCATAGGCAATCAATGGTATCTCACAACTCTTAATTTCTTTTCAGTTTTCAAGATCTTATTCCCAGGCTTTGGAGGCTGCAAATTAGAAAAGCCTTCTTATCTCTCTCCATATTAGTGGAACAAGAGTTCAGTTCTTTTCCCCTATGCAAACTTTGAAAAAGCTTCAGCCAAAGGTTAACTGCCTAGCCTCAGTCATCCTCTAAAATAGACTAGCTTTAAGCATTGGTTGAGTACTCAACCCAGAAAATCTTGTGAGTCATTTCACTAAAACTGCTACTTCTGTGTAAATCAAATGGGGGAAACGATGTACAGCTTATTAAAAGTGAAGAAAACACTTTTGTCAGGTAAAGAAAAGCCATTTTATTGGACTAATCTACCCCCAGGAATGGAGAACTGTTTCCATAGGGTTTGAGAAGGTGTACATTGATTTGTTCTTTTCAGTTCCTTCATCTTCATTCTAGCCTGCATTCTTGTCTCTCTCTGCAGATCTCTTTAACACCAAGCTACTGACCCAGTTTTACTCTCCACAGCCTCCAACTTAGGTTTGAGTTTGTGAAACTGCTAGGAAAGTTGCAGAGCTGGAAACTATTGGGGTTCATAGCAGGCTTCTCAAGACATACCTTACTGGCATGTTGACTGTTTTGAGCTACATAAACAAACTATGATAGTTCTCTATTAATGTTCTTTTCCAAGCACAAGCTTCTTTGTGAACTCTACCAATGAATATCTGTCCAAAAATCACATAGAGTCTTCTTTCATCTTGCCTAGAGATTAGGTATTTTTTCTTCCCGGTTTCTGATGAAGACATTAGCTTCTTCTCATGACTGGAGAACTATATATTTTATCTTTATTAAAGATAAAATCAAATATATTGAGCATGTTTTGGTCACTTCAAGCATCCCATTTCTTTGAGACCTCTGTGTGCATGAATTAAATTAGCTAACTTTCCCTGTCCCCAGGCAAGGTTGCATGAGTGGTTTGCCATTGCCAGTGGAGGAGAATCCCACAGACAAGGGATGCTGGTGGTCTACTTTCGAAGTGGTCACAAAGAGTTGGACATGACTGAAGCAACTTAGCACAAAAAAATAGCACTTTACCTGACGGCTAATGTATATTGTACACGTGTACTTTTCATATTTGCCATTTACATGCTGATAAAAACATTGGGTACAGTACACAATAAAAAAAAAAAACTGGTTCTATGCTTTTATTTATGGAAAATATCATTACTGATTCATCTTCTTTGTTAAGTCTATTCAGATTTTCGTTTTTTTAGATTGGTGCAGGCAGTCTGTTCTTATAGCAATTTGACTGTTTCGTAAAACTTAACTTCTCTTGGCATAAATATTTGTACAAAGTACCTAAAAATCCCCTTTATTTAGTATGATTTCATAGCAATGCCATCTTATCTGTGCTCCTTTCAGTAACTGAATCTCTTCCCCTTCTGTTTGTTCAGTTTACCTATTTTTCCCCATTTTTGTTAGCTTTGCTTTTGACTTTTTCTTCTTCTTTTTCTATTTATATTTATTGCATTTCAATTTTACACTTTATTACTTGCCTCTTTCACCTTTCTTTGGGGTTAGATTCCCACGCCCCAATTCCAGTTTTGGGAGGAGATATTAGTTTCTTCTCTTGATTGGCAAGCTATATGTATTATCTTTATTAAATAAAAATGCATTGGGAGCTTATTGTGTATTGAGAAGTTCATTAAAGGATGGTGCCTCAGATGACACTGTGTTTTACTTAGTTAGTTCATTGTATTAAAATAAGAAGCTGCATGGGTAACATCAGCATTTTGCTATCGAAGCTCAGTCTGGTCAGGTGTTTCACAGCCTTATTATAAAATAGTGCTCCCAAATGGAGGTTTCTCTGGTACCTGGGTATATCATGACCCATAACTAATTTTATATGAATATGGAAAACAGGCAGTAAACTCAGATGGTGAAGAATCTGCCTGAAGTAAGAGACCTGGCTTCCATCACTAGGTCAGGAAGATCCCCTGGATTTGGAAATGGCAACCCATTCCCATATTCTTGTCTGGAGAATCCCACCAACAGAGGAGGCTAGTGGTTTACAGTCCATAGGGTTGCAAAGAATCAGAGACAACAGTGAGTAACACTTTTAGTTTCACAGAAAAGATGTTTCAATACATTTCATAGTAATATTTAAAACTAAGTGTTTACTCCATAGGGAGCATTAAGTTTCGTCTGTGTAAAGTTTTACATAATATTGATTACATAATTTACCTTATTTACATATACCTAGGATTTCGAATTTCATAACTGACTGAACATATGAGATGGCTGCTGTCATCATAGTTGCATAAAAGAGGGCAGAGAGGTATTAGTTCATAGTGAGGTATACAATTCAAGAGTGAGGAATGGAAATCAGTCAGCTGAAGCCACAAACTTGAAATTTTAAGCTGTTATAGTATGTCATCTAGTCCGTCCCATTCTATGATTTTCCTCTATTTCTTTGCACTGATCCCTGAGGAAGGCTTTCTTATCCCTCCTTACTATTCTTTGGAACTCTACATTCAAATGAATATATTTCCTTTTCTCCTTTGCCTTTTGCTTCTCCTCTTTTCTCAGCTATTTGTAAGGCAACCTGAGGAAACCATTTTGACTTTTTGCATTTCTTTTTTCTTGGGGATAGTTTTAATCACTGCCTCCTGTACAATGTGATCAATCTCCATCCATATTTCTTCAGTCATTCTGTCTATCAGTGAATCTGTTTGTCACTTTGACTGTATAATCATAACAGATTTGTTTTAAGTCATACCTGAATGGTCTAGTGGTTTTTCTCTACTTTCTTCAATTTAAGTCTGGATTTTAAAATAAGTTAATAATCTGAGGGACAATCAACTCTAGGTCTTGTTTTTGCTGACTGTATAGAGCTTCTCCATCACTGGTAACAAAGGATACAATCAGTCGGATTTTGGTATTGAGCATCTGGTGATGCTCATGTGTAGTCATCACTTGTGTTGTTTGACAGTTCCAAATAATTGCAAGGTGAGAAAAGAAAGCCTTCCTCAGCGATCAGTGCAAATAAATAGAGGGAAATAACAGAATGGGAAAGACTAGAGATATATTCAATAAAATCAGAGATACCAAGGGAGCAGTTCATGCAAAGATGGGTTTGATAAAAGGCAGGAATGGTATGGACCTAACAGAAACAGAAGATATTAAGAAGAGGTGGCAAGAATACACAGAGGAACTGTACAAAAAAGAACCTCACAACCCAGATCATCACAATGGTGTGACCACTCACCTAGAGCCAGACATCCTGTGAAGTCAAGTGGGCCTTAGAAAGCATCATTATGAACAAAGCTAGTGGAGGTGATGGAATTCCAGTTGAGCTAATTCACATCCTGAAAGATGATGAGGTGAAAGTGCTGCACGCAATATGCCAGCAAATTTGGAAAACTCAGTAGTTGCCACAGGGCTGGAAAAGGTCAGTTTTCATTCCAATCCCAAAGAAAGGCAATCCCAAAGAATGCTCAAACTACTGCACAATTGCATTCATCTCACACGCTAGTAAAGTAATGCTCAAAATTCTCCAAGCCAGGCTTCAGCAATACGTGAACCGTGAACTTCCAGATGTCCAAGCTAATTTTAGAAAAGGAAGAGGAACCAGAGATCAAATTTCCAATGTCTGCTGGATCATCGAAAAAGCAAGAGTTCCAGAAAAACATATATTTCTGCTTTATTGACTCTGCCAAAGCCTTTGACTGTGTGGATCACAATAAACTGTGGGAAATTCTGAAAGAGATGGGCATACCAGACCACCTCACCTGCCTCTTGAGAAACCTATATGCAGGTCAGGAAGCAACAGTTAGAACTGGACATGGACAAAGAGACTGGTTCCAAATAGGAAAAGGAGTATGTCAAGGCTGTATATTGTCACCCTGCTTATCTAACTTCTATGCAGAGTACATCATGAGAAATGCTGGGCTGGAAGAAGCACAAGCTGGAATCAAGATTGCCAGGAGAAATATGAATAACCTCAGATATGCAGATGACACCACCCTTATGGCAGAAAGTGAAGAGGAACCAAAAAAGCCTCTTGATGATAGTCAAAGAGGAGAGTGAAAAAGGTGGCTTAAAGCTCAACATTCAGAAAACTAAGATCATGGCATCTGGCCCCATCCCTTCATGGCAAATAGATGGGGAAACGGTGGAAAAAGTGTTAGACTTTATTTTTGGGGGCTTCAAAATCACTTCAGATGGTGATTGCAGCCATGGAATTAAAAGACGCTTACTTGAAAGGAAAGTTATGACCAACCTAGACAGCATATTAAGAAGCAGAGGTATTACTTTGCCAACAAAGGTCTGTCTGGTCAAGGCTATGGTTTTTCCAGTGATCATGGGAGAGTTGGACTGTGAAGAAAGCTGAGTGCTGAAGAATCGATGCTTTTGAACAGTGGTGTTGGAGGAGACTCTTGAGAGTCCCTTGGACTGCAAGGAGATCCACCCAGTCCATCCTAAATAAGATCATTCCTGGGTGTTCTTTGGAAGGACAGATGCTGAAGCTGAAACTCCAATACTTTGGCCACCTCATGCAAAGAGTTGACTCAGTGGAAAAGACCCTGATGCTGGGAGAGATTGGGGGCAGGAGGAGAAGGCAAAGGAATGGATGGCTGGATGGCATCCTCGACTCGATGAACTTGAGTTTGAGTAAACTCCGAGAGTTGGTGATGGACAGGGTGGCCTTGTGTGCTGTGAATCATGGTGTCACAAAGAATTCGACATGACTGGGTGACTAAAATGAAATGAACTGTGTTGTTTGAAGAGGGTGTTTGCCATGAGCAGTGTTTTCTCTTGGCAAAACTCTTCTTAGCCTTTGCCTGCTTCATTTCATACTCCAAGGCCAAACCTTACTGTTGCTCCAAATATCTCTTGACTTCCTAATTTGGCATTCCAGCCCTCTATGATGAAAAGAGCACATTTCTTTTCTTTTTTTTCTTTCCCCCTTGCTATTAATTTAAGCAGGTATTATAGTTCTTCATAGAACTGTTCAACTTCAGCTTCTTTACTGAAGCTTTACTGGTTGAGGCATAGACCTGGATTACTCTGATAATGAACAGTTTGCCTTGGAAATGAACAGAGATCCGTCTGTCATTTTTGTGACTACACCCAAGTGCTGCATTTCAGGTTCTTTTGTTGACTATGAGGGCTACTCCATTTCTTCTATGGAATTACTGCCCACAGTAGTAGATACTATGATCATCTGTATTAAATTTGCCCATTACAGTACATTTTAGTTCACTGATTCCTAATGTGTCAATGTTCTCTCTTGCCATCTCATTTGAGCACTTTCAGTTTACTTTGATTCATGGAGCTACCATTCCAGGCCCACATGTAATATTGTTCTTTATAGAATCAGATTTTACTTCTATCACCAGTCACATTCACAACTGGGTGTTATCTTCCCCTTTGGCTCCATCTCTTCATTCTTTATGGATTCATTGCTCCACTCATTTCCGGTAGCATATTGGTTACCTACCAACCTGGGGAGTTGAACTTTCAGTATTTTTTGTTGTTGTTGTTGTTGCCTTTTAATACTGTTCACGGGGTTCTCAAGTCAAGGATACTGAAGTTGTTTGCCATTCTCTTCTCCAGTGGGCCACATTTTGTCAGAATGCTCCACTAGGACCCGACTGTCTTGGGTGGCCCTACACAGCATGACTCATAGTTTCATTGAGCTAGACAAGGCTGTGGTCCATATGATCAGTTTGGTCAGTTTGCTGTGATTGTAGTTTTAATTCTGTCTGCCCTGAGATGGAGCAGGATAAGAAGTTTATGGAAGCTTCTTGATGGGAGAGACTGACTTTTGGGGAATCTGGGTCTTGTCCTGATGGGTGGCTCTTGCTCAGTAAACCTTTAATCCAATTTTCTGTTGATGGGTGGTGCTGTGTTCCATCGCCATTGTTTTCCCTGAGGACAAATTATTGTAGGGATAATGAAAATACTATCCTCCTTCAAAAGGACTTGTGCAGGTACTCCTTTATTCAGTGCCCCTGACCATTCAGTAGGGTACTGTTGACCCATGTCTCCACCAGAGACTCCAGGACATTCACAGGGAAATATGGCTCAGTCTCTTGTGGGGACACTGTTCCTTTATCCTGGCTCCTGGTGCATACAATGCTTTGTGTGTGTCCTCCAAGAGTCTATTTCCCTAGTCCTGTGGAGGATCTGTAATCAAATCCCACTGGCCTCTAAACTCAAAGGGATTCTCAGATCTCCAGGTAAGGAAATCTGTTATGGGCCCTAGAACTTTCTTAACAGTGCAATTATTTCTTTTGTATACTTGTTCTGCCGTTTGTGGGTCATCTGCTCAGTGACTCAATGGGGGCTAATGGAGACCTCCTCCAAGAGGGCTAATGCTACATGTTTTGTGACCCATGTCTGCTGCACCCAAAGCCCCTGACCTCTCAGCAGGCCACTGCTGACCCAAGTCTATAAAGAGGCCCTCAAACAGTCAGGACTGGCTCATTCTCTGTGGGGTCTCTGGCTTTTGGTGCACACAAAGTTTGTTTGGGCCCTCAAAGCATCTCTGGTGGATATGGGGTTTGATTCTAAATGCAATTCTGTCCCTCCTACCAACTTGTTGGGGCATGGCATTTGCCCTTGGATGTGCGGTATTATTTTTTTTTTCTCTTTTTGGTGGGCTCCAACATTATCTTCTTGATGGCTATTCAGCAGACTTGTTATTTTGGAGTTCTCACAGGAGAAGATGAGCATAGGTCCTTCTACTCTGCCCTCTGGAGAGAATACTACTGCCTTCAAAAATTTCCTAGGCATGGTCATGATAATGAATCCAATACACAGCAGAAGATTGAGAAGGCAATTCAGGAGATGGCTTCACTCACACCCCAGATCAAATTCAAGGGAAGTGCTGTGAAGCTCATTGTCCTTGTGGGAACAGACATTTGTGGAGAAGCACTGTGGGTAGTGTGGACTAGTAGTCACCATGTGTTGGGCCTGTTGGATGACCTTCAGTTGCACCTTTCCACTCAGTGTCCTGATGCCACTGGCATGCCAGCAATCCATGGGCCAGGTCTTTCCTATGGGAAAGACTAAAGATCTCTTCAGGAAAACTAGACACATCAAGGGAACATTTCATGCAACATTGGGCACAGTAAAAGACAGAAAATGTTTGAACCTAAGAGACTCAGAAGATATTATGAAGAGATGGCAAGAATACAGGGAAGAACTATAGAAAAAACATCTAATGACCCAGATAACCACAAAGGTGTGATCACTCACTTAGAGACAGACGTCCTGGAATGTGAAGTCAAGTGGGCCTTAAGACGCATCACTCTGAACAAAGGTAGTGGAGGTGATGGAATTCCAGTTGAGCTCTTTCAAATCCTGAATATGGTGCTAAAGTACTGCGCTCAATATGCCAGAATATTTGGAAAATCAGCAGTGGACACAGGGCTGCAAAAGCATATTAAAAAGAGACATTATTTGGGGGTGAAGGTATAGTCAAAACTGTGGTTTCTCCAGTAGTCATGAATGGGTGTGAGCACTAGATCATAGAGAAATCTGAGAATCAAAGAATTGGTGCTTTTAAATTGTGTTGTTGGAGAAGACTCCTGGGAGTTCCATGGACTGCAAGGAGCTCAAACCAGTCAATCCTGAAGGAAATCAGTCCTGAATTTTCATTCAAAGAACTGACATTGAAGCTTAATCTCCAGTACTTTGGCCACCTGATTTAAGAACGGCCTCATTGGAAAAGACCCTGATGTTGGGAAAGATTGAAGGCAGGAGGAGAACTAGAGGACAGAGGATGAGATGGTTGGATAGCATCACTGATTCGCTAGCCCTGAGTTTGCCAGAGCTGGGGGAGTTACTGATGGACAGTGAAGCCTGGCATGCTGCAGTCCATACGGTCTCACGGAGTCTGACACGACTGATGGAGGGAACAAAACTGAAAGTATGTGCTGTTGGGGTGGGGGGGAACACCTATGGGAAGTTTTACTTCTTTAAATTTTCTTTTTCCACCAAAATACACTGGATCGAACTCACAGGCTCCTGAACGTTCTCTATTTCTTGTTTTGATAGGCCAACACTTTACCACTGAGCTATGAAGGCAGTCCACAAAAACGATGTAACTACTGTATTTTACTTTTTACTTTGTACGGATTTTAAAATGGCAAGCCATTCCAAAGTTATTTACTGGAGAATTACATGGACAGAGGAGCCTGTGGGATTACAATCCCTGGTAGGAAATGACTGAGCTAGTAACGCTAGTGATTGCAACCACTAGAGGGAGCTGTCTTCCCACTTCCTGTGGCACACGTAATGACGTCAGCCGTATTCCCTAGTGGGCGTGACAGAAAGTCAGGAAACGCTTTCGACGACAAGCGTAGCGGTCGCCATTTTGTCTCGGCGTTTGAGGTAAAAATGTATATCCGCGAAAGGGACAGCAGGGAGAGCAGGGAAGGCTGAGGCTGCAGCAACTATCGTTAGGTAGTCGGAGGGGGAGGAGGAGCAAAAAGAGTGCGGTGTTGGGTTTGGCTTCTGTTCCACGTGGAGTTGCCAGCGGAGCCACCTGGAGAGTCGGAATTGGTAACAAATGGCTTTTCTCCGCTACCCTCCCTGGCAGCATTATCGGGAAGGGATTTTTAGGCAGCTTTTTTCGGTAGCGTTTTCGGGAAGGGTTTTCAGGAGCTCCTGGGATACAGGAGAAGGGACAACAGAGGGTGAGTTGGTTGGATGGTATCACTGACTCAGTGGACGTGGGTTTGGGTGGACTCGGAGAGTTGATGATGGACAGCGAGGCCTGGCGTGCAGTGTTTGATGGGGTTGCAAAGAGTCAGACATGACTGAGCGACTGAACTGAACTGGGATACCCTAAACTGAGCTTAAGGGGCGGTGTAGGTGCAGGCGCAAGGGCATAACATTCAAGTGCAGGGTGGATGTTACCGTTTCTTCCCTTGGGTTGCAAAATCGGACCTCAGGGCTCCGGAGGCCCTGATTTCTGCCTTTAGAGGCTCAGGTCCAACATATCTAGTCAGTGGCATATCTAGTCTCATTCCCTAGTATGTTACAGCACCAGATTCAGAATTGCTAGTCTTGTATTCCTATGAAGACCTTAAATTAAAATTATTACCCTCACAGCTTCCAAGAGGAACTAGAGCCCAGGCAAGGTCTGTTTACCCTTCAGTTTCTTCGAAGAGACCTTTCTCTGACATCTTTGCTTAGACACCATTTCACTCCCTCATTTTCTCCTCCTAGTCACTTTTAAGAGATTAATGTATATTAATTAATTAATAGATTTATACACACACACACACACACACACACACACACACACACAAAAGGCTAGTGAATACTACTGACCCTAATGCCTGCTCAGAGACTGCGGCCACACTGCTTAGCCTGATTGTAATCGCTTACCATGGAGATCACACTGGGCCCAGTATTTCCAGTTAAAATACATTTTTTTAACGTGTCAGTTTAAAGACATTTCATTTCTACACCACCTTTAAGAAATGTTCCTGTACCCAAGATTTCTGCTTAGTTGCCCAGCTCCGCAAACTCGACTTTAGCATTTGCATCAAGAAACGCCTCTGAACCCAACTTTGTTGTACAGTAACATGCTTTACTCATAAGGCATCATATACTGTTGGAGAATACCCAGTTTCTTCATTGTGTCACAGTTCTTTTCAAATAACCCCAAGTATCAGCCCTCAGAACCCCCTAAGGAATAAGACACCAGGAAGGAATTCTTTGGATATATAGTCGTTCAGACATCCTTCCCGACTTCCCTTCATCACTGTGGCAGTGTTTGATAACACCATGTCAGATTTTGGTCCTAAGATTTCTGTTAGAGGCTCATAGTCCCAGGCTTGCCTGGAGCTCTATCTGTGGATTCAAAAAGTAGCTAACTTTCTAGCTTTTTAAAAGATCCTGTTACTCCACATCTTGCTTTATAGTATACCCTAAGGGCCTTGGGAGGCCCCTGGCATCCTCGTTCAGAAGCTGGAAATCTTGACTTCCAGTCTCATTGGCGCATATAGCATTATCATATCCCCTCCTCCAACAGCCTTAGATCAGAAAGCATCCCCTTCTCAGCATCTATTCAGCCTGCGTGAAACCCAGCCAGACTTCATGATGTAGCCAGTGGGTGGTCACTGAGTGGTTAGTCTGTTATCTTCCTGAAGCTTTTCTTTTTTCTGTTCCTAGGGTATGTCAGCTGTCTGAGCTCGGCCTTTTGTTTCCTTCATCTCAGAGTGGCTTTGGTACCTAGCATATTTTCATTTTTCTTTTCTTAAATGAGATTATTAGTACTAAATCCCTTCTCTCCCTCAGAGTTACCATTAACAAAAAAGTCTGCCTACATCTGGCTCATCTCTGACTTTTTTTCTAAAGATGTCTAGCTTGCCACTGTCAAAGAAACAGTGTATGTCTGGGCCTGATTGAAAACCAAGTCCTGATTTCTCCTCCGCTTGTTCTGTAGTGTTCAAAGAACCATCAGGATCATCCAGCGTGAGTTTCTCTAAGATAAATCTTGGAGGTGGGATGGTGTTGTGGTTGGTGGGAAAGTATCTCTGTTATTTAAGCTTTTACTTTATCTTGTTGAAACTTTTTTCCCTCCATTCCTAGGGAATGCCAAAAAAGGGCAGTGAAACAGACATAGATGAAGGTCTTTACTCTAGACAGTTGTAAGTGTGACTAAACCTGGTTATATGAAGCCACAGAGGGACACAGAAGATAAAGGAGGGTTAGCCAAGCCCTAACCAAGTCTTCTTCAAATCTTGCAGATATGTCCTCGGCCATGAGGCTATGAAGCATCTCCAGGCATCCACTGTGCTGGTATCAGGACTTCGGGGCCTAGGGGTGGAGATTGCCAAGAATATCATCCTTGGTGGTGTCAAAGCTGTCACCCTGCATGATGAGGGCACTGCTCAGTGGGCTGACCTCTCGTCCCAGGTATTCTTTCCTGACTCCGTTCCCTTGCCCCGGCACCAAACAGCTCGATCTCTGCATTCACATCACTTTTTTCCTTTCTGTACCTTCTTGTAGTTCTACCTGCGAGAGGAGGACATTGGTAAGAACCGTGCTGAGGCATCACAGCCCTGCCTTGCTGAACTCAACCACTATGTGCCAGTCAGCACCTACACTGGTGCCCTTGTTGAAGACTTTCTTAGTGGTTTCCAGGTATCTTGCAACATCAACTTGCCTTACTTTTCTCAGATTCATTTTCTGGTTTGTCCAATATATTTTTTAATGGACTGGGCCTGTGGGTGCTGATAACTCTGCTTGGGGTTTCCCAGAGAACTTGGGCACTGGAATTCTTGTTATAGTGGTAGGAACTTACCCTTGTGAATAGGGAAGACGATTCGGACAAGGACTCTTTCCAAATTGTTGCTGAGCAGGGTTAGTTTTGCCCTGTTTTGTTTAGTATTAAAATGGAAAGTAATGAAAGTGTAGTGATTTGGGGTTAAATGCCAACTTTTACAGAGTATGTGAAGGGGCATACTGGGTTGTAGGCAGGTAGGAGTGGGTGTCCATTTTTCAGAGAAGTGAATTCGTTGGTCTTCAGATTCTGTCCCATTAATACCTCTTTACATTTCTTGTCATAGTCTGGGAATTCATATTTATCTTGCACTTTCACCCTCACTGATTATTGTTACAGTCTTTGTAGACCGGGACCTGGGGATTAGAGTTGACCAGACGAGGGAAGCAGGGGACCCAAGTCCCGAGTGAAACAAGGTTGCTTTGTTTGCAGAAACACACATTTATGTATTTTCATACAAGGCAGCTTTAGGCAGTAAAAAAATGAGCAAAAACAAAGCCAGGCAAATAGCAATCTTTAAAGGGCCAGAAAGCGTTCCATGTCCTGAATAAGATGGGCATAACAGAATAGATTACATTTAAGTAAAAGGTCACTGAAGAGAGTCACTGAAAGGATTCCAAATAGGTGCCCTTTGTCGTGATCTCAGACTTGAGAACTGCATGCAACTTTGCTCATTCCTGTTTTCCAGGAATTGATAAGAGAATAGATAATCCTTGAGAAATGACACCCAAAAGAAGAGAATAACATATTGGATCCCTTAAAGTTGAACATCCCCCGATAATTCCCCCTTTTTGATTTGTTCATAATTGGGGGTGACTGTAGACACTTTTGTGAAAAAGGCCCTGACCAATTGAGCTTGTTTAGTTTGAACAATTTTAGTTGAAAGGCATCGGTATACTACAAATATAATCACCAGGACAGTTATCAGTGTTACAGTTTCAGATCCGACACTACATGTAATGTTTTAAAACCAGACAGTTTATCAGTTAGCTGTTCAGCAAAGGTTTCCAAATTGTTGGAAGAGGGGAGACTCTTAGAGAAGGTTTCCAAAATTTTGTTTTGCCACAATTGCACATTTAAAAAAGTGTTATTATGTATATTTTGCAGTTTAAATTTGGTTTATTCTCAATTGTAAGCATTATAGTTGAACCGAACAGCAGTGATACCATTGGATGGCTGTTTCTAATTTCTGAATTTTGTCTTGAACTTTTTCATCTATCTGAACCTGAGTGACCCATATAGAATGAGCATCTTTAGTCCAATTTTGAATAAAGTTTTATGTTTGAACAGAAGTTTGTAAAGCAGTGTCTGCAACAATAGCAGTAGTGCAAATGGCTATTAATCTCAAACTGCCAAGAATCAGCCATCCAATTAACTGCTTAGATCGTCAGAGTAGTTTAGTGAGTAACTGGGAGGCAAGTCCTGTCATAGGACCTTCTTCCCACTGTCATTGGAGATCTGCTGGCAACCCTAGACTAAGTGGAGATCCAAGAATCGAAAGGGATTTCTTTTTTAGAGAAATAGAGGAATTAAGACAAGTATACAATTTGTAATCTATACAAGTCATAGAAAGTAAAGCCTTATTAAATTTTAAGTTTCCTGTGGCCGTAACAAACGGAAGGGGAACACGAGCTTATATAAAATATGAATGATTATAATGGAAGGAATAGTTACTATGATTACAGCTAGTCTCTGTGAAATATCTAGTGCAAGTTTTAAGTTTTTCAGTACTCACAGCAAGTCTCCAGATGTCCCAATGTTTAGGTCCAATCTGTATATTGAGGACGATTCGAGGGCAAGGAGGTGCCATTCCGCCGTCAAGCCAGCCAGGGAGTCCTTTGTCATGGAAGTGTTCCATTGAACTGTTGGTAATCTTCCATGTTACTTGAGTAACATAATAACACATAGTACTGTTAATATCATCTGAGCAGTTAGATAACCACATATCATAGGGTCCACAGTCAACAATGGTGTAATTGGCCACAAACATTAATTTCCCTGATTTAGCTTGACATATATCCCAAAAAACAGGAGTGTATTTAAAGTCCTTATAAGTAAACACCTTATATTCCTACTTTTTTCCTTCTCGTAGAGTTTTGGTCGTATTGACATGGTTCTCATAAAAGGACAGGGCAGTAAACAGTCCAAGCAATGTGCAGAAGTTGTTTTTTTGGAGGCAGGACAAAAGTCCACGTTTCTTGAACATGAATACATGATACTGCTGGGCCCATGCGTAAAAGGAAGGATTTAATAGCCTAGAGAGATGTTAATCAATCTGCCTTCTTTCTCAGGATGAGAGGGCCCCTCCAAGTTCCAAGGAAAAGGCATAGGTATTGACTCATTAGTCTATTGACCAGTCCTATGTCTGTCCATTTCGTAACCTGCAATAAAGGAGGGTTAGGTATGGCCCAATAGGTGTGCATAATCAAGTCAGCCTCAGTGGGAGAAGCAAAAGCAAGCAAAGCAAGCATAGCGACAAAAATATTTTCAGGATTCCGAGGAATTCTCTGTTGAGAAACGAGATTTTCAGCTTGATTAGTAAGGATTTTTATCTGTCCCCAAGTAGGGAGATAAAAGGGCGATGATGTTCAGTGTGGCATTTCTTGGCAGTTTTTAAAGCCACCATGGCTTGTACTGGAAACTCTTCCTTCTGGGGATGTTGCCGTTTCGTCTCTGTCTTGAAGACCAGTGGCTCCCCTGGGGCAGCTCTTCTGAAGAGGGAGCCAGCTGATTTCGTTGGATCCAGCTGGAGAAATACAAGCATACCTCTTTTCCCTGTAATAGTAATTTTCCAATTTTTCATTGTTTAGTCAACCCATCTTGATACCAAATAGGCAGAGGAAGGGAGGTGTCCTTCAATGCCTCAAAATGTTTCTCTGCTTTTGTCAAAATATCTCCTTGTGGTAAGTTTAAAAAATGTAAAACAAAGCTGTATTAATAGTAGTTATAGGATTAAAGAATATATTGTGTTGGAATCTAGTGAAGTCTGCTCTGGATAAAGAGGATAGATGTGTTCCTGTGTGTTCCCCCTTTTTTAATTGTTTTATTTATAGTTTCAGTGTTCAACTATGTCCTGTGCTTGTGGATTATAAGGAATACTTATAATATGTTTAATAGAAAATGAGTGTAAAAATTGTTGGAATTGTCTAGAAATATAGGCAGGGCCATTGTCTGTTTTTATAGAACTAGGTGTCTAGGTGGGTTATAACATGTTGTATAGTTTCACCTCGGAGAGGTGTGGCCCATATAAAAGAAGAATTTGTGTCAGTTGAGACATGTAAGAAGGCAGAGGGAGAAAGTTCAGGTCAATGAGTTATATCTATTTGCCATAGTTCATTGGGTTGTAATCTTTGAGGTTTGATACCTTGTGTAATGGGTCGAAGATGTAGGGGCCTATAAGTAGAGCAGTTATTAATGATTTCTTTAGCATGTCGGTATGGGATTTTCCAAATATGATGTAATGAGCCAGCATTGTTGTGTAATAGAGCATGTTGGCCACATAATATTGACATATAATGGGAGACTTCATCATTTTTTGAGGCAGTACAGTCTATTGATATCATTTGTGAGGCCCGCTATGATTAGGATAAGGGAGAGAGAAAGCAAATCTCTCTAGGTCTAGAGGGTGTAAAGGTATATAGTATTCTAGAAGGGACTGTTTGAGGAAAAAGAAGAGAATCATTTATGACTGGTATATTGACGGCAGCATTGTTGGATGCTGCCGTGAATGGGAAAAGATGGAGTTTGTCCCTGGTTTTTGTTGATGGGGACCTGGTGAGTCCCCATCTTTGAGTTTCCTGAAATAAGATTTCTCTCAACATCATATTTAGATTGACCTTTTTTAGCCCAATGTGAGAGTTGGACTGTGAAGAGAGCTGAGCGCCGAAAAATTGATGCTTTTTAACTGTGGTGTTGGAGAAGACTCTTGAGAGTCCCTTGGACTGCAAGGAGATCCAACCAGTCATCCTAAAGGAGATAAGTCCTGGGTGTTCATTGGAAGGACTGATGCTGAAGCTGAAACTCCAGTACTTTGGCCACCTGATGTGAAGAGTTGACTCATTGGAAAAGACCCTGATGCTGGGAGGGATTGGGGGCAGGAGGAGAAGGGGACGACAGAGGAAGAGATGGCTGGATGGTATTACTGACTCCATGGGCATGAGTTTGAGTAAACTGAGGGAGTTTGTGATGTACAGGGAGGCCTGGCGTGCTGTGATTCACGGGGTTGCAAAGAGTCGGACATGACTGAGCGACTGAACTGAACTGAACTGATCCTCTTATGACAGTGAGGGCAGACTTTTGGAGGCTTTTGAATAGTTTCAATTTGTATGTGTGTGTGTGTGTGTGTGTGTGTTAGGGCAATTATTTTAATGGCTCTTATCTCCATAAACAAAACATCTTTCATTTTCCTTTTTAAAGGTAGCAGCCATTGTTTTAGCTAATATTTGCATTTTCTGAGTTTTTAATCTTAAGTTGTGACAAGCCTTCAAATAATAACATTCTTGGTCTCATGAATTGGAGCAGTGGCTCTTTGATATTTCTGATTGGCATTCTCATATATAAGCAGTTTTTCTAACTGTATTTTGGCTTCTTCTCTGAGAACATTATGGGAGATAGCAACTCCCAGTCTAGCTAAAAAATCAGCATAGGCTTCATTAGGTCCTTGTAATATCTTTGTGTAGCTACCTTTAGGTTCCCCTTGAGGAGTAATTTGATGCCAAGCATCAAGGGCAACTTCTTTCAATTGTTCATGCAATAAAGGACGGCGTTGTATCTGAACTTGCACCGAATCAAATTGCCCTTTACCGGTTAACATTTCAAAAGTAATGTGGTTTTGGGGAGTGCCAGTTCGAGCATTAGAATTGGCATGATCTTGGGCCACATTGTGAAACTATATTATCTACTGAAGATATTTTCTTGGTTTAGGAAGATCTTATATCAAAATTGGCCAACCATAAGGAATAAAATTTTCAATAGAAGATGCCATAGAGTTTAGAAGTTCCTTAGAAAAAGGTGAATAAAGGCCATACATAGTTACAACCTTTTTCATTTGTTGCATGTGAGAAAAACCAGTGCCTTCATATTGAGCTATTAGTTGCCCTTGAGCATTAATATTTCTTTACACAGGAAAGGCAAGAAGATCATTGGCCTCAGAGACTTGAGATTGCAAAGTCAGTAAATCAGAAAGCCTTCATCGTGAAGAACGAGTGGATCATCTGTATTCATAAATATGAGTGTGTGTCGGGCTTATTATTGTCATCAAAAAGTATCGTTGGCTTTAGTGTCAAAGAGAGCAGCAGAAGAATCATCATCAGATTCATTTTGTTTTTTAATTGAGGGGACCTTAGTTTTCATTCCTGTTACTAGAGGAAGAGGAATGCTTGGGGTAGCCAGAGCAGGGATGGTGGGAAAGTTTTGAAACATTTTATGTTGCTCTAATTGGGCCTTTTGTAAAGTCTTATCATTTAATTTATATTCGTATAACGAGAGTTACGTTTGTTGATGATTATCGGGGGGCTAGAATTGCCTTGAAATGGCAAGATTATGGCTTTAATGAAGGCCCACAAGGGCCAGAAATCTATTAGAATATTTTCTCTCTGTCTTGTGGTTTGTTTAATTTTTTTTTTAACCCAGCTCCAAATTTGTAAATTGGAACTGCTTTCATCAGGGAACCAGGGATTATATTCAACCTCTGTTTGTAGACAAGCCTCTATCTGCTGATGTGAAACTGAAAGTCCTGAACCTTAAATAAATGATGAAGTAAAGTAGAAAAGTGGTGGGGGCATTCCAGCCATTTGTCACATAACCCTGCAATTACCGAACTCCGTAAGTCCTAACAGTCACTCCATCTGCTTGTCAAGGGCATTCACCAGGTCCCTGTTGGGGCACCACTTGTCACAGTCTTTGTAGACTTGGACCTGGGGACTGGAGTCAACCAGAACTGGGATGCAGGGGACCCAGGTCTCGAGTGAAACAAGGGTGCTTTATTTGCAGAAACGCACATTTATATATCTTCATACAAGGCCACTTGTAAGGTAGTAAAAAATTTCAGCAAAAACAAAGCCAAGCACGTAACAGTCTTTAAAGGGCCAGAAAGTATTCCATATCTTGAGTAAGAGGGGTATAACTGAATAATTACCTTTAAGTAAAATGTCACTGAAGGGAGTCACTGAAAGGAGTCCAAGAAGGTGCTCTTTCTCATGATCTCAGTCCTGAGAACTGTGTGCACCTCTGCTCGTCGCTGGTTTCCAGGAACTGATGAGGAAACATTTTATGTTGCTCTAATTGGGCCTTTTGTAAAGTCTTATCATTTAATTTATATTCGTATAATGAGAGTTAATGATGTGCCATTGAGAAATGGCACACAAAAGAAGAGAATAACATATTGGATCCCTGAAAGTTGAACGTCCCCTGACACAGTATAAAACATGTACTTTATATTTGTAGAAAAGGTCAGAACTAGTAAGCTGGAGCCCTGACCTTCTACCAGTTCCTGACTTGCCTTTCTCCTTTTTTTTTTCTTCCTCCCCTTCACCTCAGTGCCAGTCGTTTTTTCAGTGAGCTGCTTTCTTGTTACAGGTGGTGGTCCTTACCAACTCTCCTTTGGAGGACCAGCTGAAGGTGGGTGAGTTCTGTCACAGGCACGGAATCAAGCTGGTGGTAGCAGACACTCGAGGTCTATTTGGGTGAGTTCCACCTTCTCCCTTTATCCCTAACTCCTTCCTAGGCCAGGCCAAAACCCCCCTGGCTCCCAGTGCCCTAATGATTGTCTCAGGAAAACCATGTATACAAGTCTGCATGTCCACCGCTGCCCATACTGCGTAAGCACTGTCATATTACCAGCATGATGCCTCAGTACCCAAGTTCCAGGTCTCAGTCCTGTTTTCTCCTTTTACAGGCAATTATTCTGTGACTTTGGAGAGGAAATGATCCTCACGGATTCCAATGGGGAACAGCCTCTCACTGCTATGGTTTCTATGGTTACCAAGGTATGCAGTCTGGCCCAAGGCAGGCATGTTTGTAGCCTTGGTCCTTGTCTATGCCCCGGGTACCCTGATTCTACATGTGAGACTTTCTTTAACTTCTCTTCCAACCAGGGCAACCCTGGTATTGTCACTTGCCTGGATGAGTCCCGACACGGATTTGAGAGTGGTGACTTCGTCTCCTTTACAGAAGTTCAGGGCATGAGTGAACTCAATGGCATCTGTCCACTAGAGATCAACGTCCTGGGTATGCTAAGCTGGGGGTCAAGAAATGATTACCTAGAACAAAGGGAGAATTGTCCCTGTGGTCATATGTATGTATACTGAATGGCACCACAGACCAAGAGGATATAACTCTCTGATCTCTCACCTGGGATTTACAAGACATGTGTCCATGTAGCCTTAGCTGAGAACTGTGAACTGAACCTAGAAGCAGAAAGATGAATACTGCTAGTATTTGATTCCATTTGGCTCATTGGTTGCAACTCGCTTTTATTTTTTCTTTAACTTTTAGACTGTGTAAATGTAAATTCTGCATTTGCTTTTCCAAGTAATACTTTATCACTGCACACATACACACCAAAATAATTGCAATTTCATGTGCATCATGAACCTCTTCAAGCATTAAAAAGCTAGAAGAGCTTTTTTATTTTATAATTGTCACATTAAAATTATTTGTTGGGGTTTGGCAGTTACATGTTCTCTACATTTAGATGTGTATCCAGTACCATTTTGCTTCCACTCAGGCTCTATCATATGTTGTACTTTAGTGGTGACTCTTCTTGCTTTTTGATGTTTGAAATTGTCTTTATTTCAGAATGCCTGATTTTGAAAAAAAAATATTTTTGCAGAGTGTAGCATTCTAGATATAATTGCTTAAAGATGTGGTACTGTTCTTTCCTGCCTGTTTTCCTCACAAAGTCTCCTGTTCTTATCCTTGCTCCTTTGTATTTAACGTTCTTATATTTTCTACCACTGATCTTAAGAAATGGATTGATGATTATATACCTTAGTATATTTTGCAATTATGATAGTAGACCTTTGTGTAATTTTCTCGGTGCTTCCTTTCAAATTTATATTACCTCTGAGATCATAGATTTATCAGATTTGGAATATTTCTGCACCCTCCCCGCCCCCCACCACTTTCTTTTGTCTCAGTACTACTTTCTCAGCCCACACCCCACTCCATCATCTCTTTGCAGATCTCCAGTTACATGTGTTTTAAGCCACTTTGCTCTTTGGTTTTCTCCATGCTCTTTGTTGTATCATGGATAATTTCTTCTACTTTATTAAATCTACTACTTTTTTCTTGTGTGTTAATTTGTTAAACATACCAAGTATATAAAATCAGCGCACACATGCATGCATGCTAAGTCACCAAAGTTGTGTCCAAGTCTTTGCGACCCTACAGACCATAGTCTGCCAGGCTCCTCTGTCCGTGGGATTCTGCAGGCAAGAAAACTGGAGTGGAATACCATTTCCTCCTCCAGGGGATCTTCCCACTGAGGGCTCAAACCCGGGTCTCTTTTAATGTCTCCTGCATTGGCAGGCAAGTTCTTTACAACTAGCACCACCTGTCAAGTCATAAATATATTTCAGGTGTCAACAGAGTTCTCCGTAATCATGAATATAGTACAGAATGATTTGGAAGATACAAAAAAGACATATGGCTGCTTTAAGTGAAAAAATACATGGAATCTAATAAATCCCAACAAAGGTGTGAGGCAGAAAAGCTTTTTAAAGAAATAATATTTCAAAGTTTACAGATTTGATGAAAATTAAAGCCAGAGATTCATGACCTGGAAATTTTTGATGGATGGAAGATAATTGTGGATTTTAGAGTTTCAAGCTGCATTTTCATGTTCCTTTCATAATTTTTGAGCTTATCTCATTGATGTTGGATCCTTTAAGTGCTTGCTTTACTTTTTGCTCCAGGGTGACATATTGGACATAGAGTACCTATGCTATTGAAGAAATCAGCATTGTGGGGCTTTGTGTTTGTTTGTTTGTTTTTCATTTATTTTTATTAGTTGGAGGCTAATTACTTTACAATATTGTAGTGGTTTTTGTCACACATTGACATGAATTAGCCATGGATTTACATGTATTCCCCATCCCGCTCCCCCCTTCCACCTTCCTCTCTACGCGATCCCTCTGGGTCTTATGAAAGTATTTTAATTGAAATGCAGTTGACTTAGAATCTTGTGTTAGTTTCTACTTTATAGTAGAACTATACTGCTACTATAGTTCTACTATAGTAGAACTACTTTATAGTGGTTTAGTTGTATATACATTCTTTTATGTGTTCTTTTCCACTATAGTTTATCACAGGAACTTGGATATGGTTCCATGTGCTGTACAGCAGGACCTTGTTGTTAACCATCCTGTGTATAATAGTTTGCATCTGCTGATCCCATACTTTGAATCCAAGGGAGAGGTGGGTGGTGAGAGGGAGAGTTGGGTGGTTCTTCCATTCTGGTTTTGGTAGTCCTGTTGATCTTGGGAGGGTGTGAATTGACAGATAAATCTTAATGCTTTTTATCCTTTAGGGCCCTACACCTTTAGTATCTGCGATACCTCAAATTTCTCTGATTATATCCGTGGAGGCATTGTCAGTCAGGTCAAAATGACTAAGAAGATAAGCTTTGTAAGTATGTGCAGGAGGGTGTACTGTAAGGTTCCAGGTATTTCTCACTTCATTTTGTTTTGCTTTTTTTAGTTCTGATGTGGTCTTCTCTGTTCTCCACCAGAAATCCTTGCTCAACTCACTGGCAGAGCCAGACTTTGTGATAACAGATTTTGCCAAGTATTCTCGCTCTGCTCAACTGCACATTGGTTTCCAGGCCTTGCACCAGTTCTGTGCCCAGCATGGCAGGTCCCCTCGGCCCCACAGTGAGGTAGGTGGGTGAACAAGCCAGCCTGGGTCCTTGCACCAAAGCTCTACCATTACTACCTCTGTTTACTTTTTCTACCTCTCCCTCTCCCCACAGTGGCATGACTGGGTCTTTGTTTCTTGTGTCCTACCAGAAGGATGCAGCAGAACTGGTGACCCTAGCAGAGGCTGTGAAGGATCAAGCCCCGCCAGCAGTGCAGCAAGACAATTTGGATGAAGACCTCATCAGGAAGCTGGCTTACGTGGCTGCTGGGGATCTAGCACCCATGAATGCCTTCATTGGGGGCTTGGCTGCTCAGGAGGTTATGAAGGTAGGTGTGGGTAGAAGGATAGTGGTGGAGTGGGCTCGGTTTCTTTCTGACTCTGCTACTTGCTGTCAGGCTCTGATTAACCAGGGATCACTTCCCCTTTCTTTCCTCCTCCTCAGGCCTGCTCTGGAAAGTTTATGCCTATTATGCAGTGGCTGTACTTTGATGCCCTTGAGTGTCTCCCTGAGGACCAGGAGGCTCTTTCAGAGGACAAATGCCTTCCAGTATGTGATGGGGGCCCACAGAGAAGGTATTACTTTGGTCCTCTCTGGTGTACAATTTCTCTAATCCTCTCCTCCCTTCACATGACGCAGTGCCAGAACCGTTATGATGGGCAGGTGGCTGTATTTGGCTCCGGCCTGCAAGAGAAACTGGGCAAGCAGAGATACTTCTTGGTGAGAACTCCTATTGGGAGCAAGCTCCTTTTATTTATCCTAGCTCTGGCCACCTCTTCTGGAGTCTTTGCCTTAGAAGGGAGGGTGTTTGATTGTACCCTCATCTCTTTTGTTTAGCATTTTGTTTTCATACCAGTTCCTTTGTTCCTGGTCTTCTGCCTCTTTCCTGATGACCTTGCGTTTTAATGCTCCTGGAATTTAAATATTCAATACTAGAGTCTCTTGCCCAACCCTCTCTTACAGTCTCCAGGAGGAATAGGACTGAGGGGTAGCTTTGTTACCCGAGTGCCCCTAACCATTACCTCTCTCTCTTCTTGACTGCCTCCCAGGTGGGCGCAGGGGCCATTGGCTGTGAACTGCTCAAGAACTTTGCCATGATTGGGCTAGGTTGTGGGGATGGTGGGGCAATCACAGTAACAGACATGGACATCATCGAGAAGTCAAATCTGAACCGACAGTTTCTGTTCCGTCCTTGGGATGTCACGGTGAGTGAGATGGACAGGGTTAAGTTGTTGGGTTTTTCTCCTTTTCTTTGTTATCCGTCATGCTAACTTAGGTCTCTTTTGTTTACCCCTTTCCTTCAGTTCCTCCGTTATTTTTTCTCTATGGTTCAGTCTTTGAGCAGACAGTCACTGAGTACTTATATCTTGGATTTGTCATTTTGCATCTCTCCCTACTCTTTTTCCTTTGATTTTTAGTTACGGCTTATGTGAGACTACAGAAGCTAGGATATAGAGGGAAGTTTTATGTAAAAGCCAGGGTTATTTTTTGCCTGCCAAGTGTCTGCCTTTCGGTTTATCATGCAGATACTAGGCACTGCTTTGATAGTTGAGATATATAAGAACTTAGAGAAGTTTCTGCTCTTCTCTGATGCAGTGACATAACATTGAGAGTTTCTCAAAATTCAGTGGAGGTAGATAGCACTGTTTTCTCAAGTCCATAGATGTTTCAAGATTTACTAGGACACTATTTTGCTTTTATTTTCATTTCACCAGCTGAATGGTGAATCTCCCTCTCTACTTTGAAAAGCTGTCTGACAAGGACACAGGGTTTTCCCAAATGACTCGATCAGTGTATGATGGTACAGAATTGTGCATTAAGGAAATTCACTTTCAATTCAAAATGAATTGAAAACCAGTGAATGTTGATATGGATTCCACATTTCACCTTGCAATTACATTTGTAAACACCTGTCAAGTTTTCTGTAGTTTTAAAATATCACCTAAAAATTGTTACTGAAACATTTTTTGTAAGGCCGAATATCCCTTAGGTTCTTTTAAACAAAATATATAATGCATTGACTGCAGTAGTTATGAAAATTCATCTGTCTTCTAAAATAGCTTAAGAGAAATGTGCAAAACTGTAAATACACTCGAAACCTGTCTTAAAGTCTTCATGTTGCAGTGTTTTTCTTAATGATTGTGTTATGTAATGGAATTATCATAGTCTTAAGCAGACTAATATTATTTAAACCTTTCTCTGTTTAAATGTCTAATGTAGGAAATATTGATGGCTTTGCATCACATTAAAAAAAAGTCCTTTTTAAGACCTCTACGTTTTCAACTGCTAGAGTTGATAAATACCAATAGCAAAATGTGTAGTTTGAACATGGGGTGAAAAATAATGTTTTAGGGTAAGAATCATTATCAAGATAAAGAACAAAGTATCATGAGAGTGTAGTTTGCAATGTGTTAAAAAAGGTCTCATTGGAAAGGTGACATTTCCACAGAGAATTAAAAATGAGAGAGGTGGAGTGGAAGAAATCTCAGGAAAGAATATACTATGTAAAGTTAGCAGCATGAGGAAAATCTCAAGGCTGAAATATTTTTTCTGTGGTAAAGAATAGAGACGGTGGGAGATCATAGGAATAGAGAAACTTGTAAAAGTAATAGGGGCCACTTCATCTTATCCTTAGTTGAAATTAGGAAGTGATAGAGGGTTTTGAACAGAAGAGGAAATTGAGCTAATACAGGGTTTCAGAGGATCCTGGTTTTGTAAACCAGACGATCTTGGTTTTCTTTCAGTGAACACACCCCACATGCATTCTGGGTGCTGGTAACTAAAACTAACAATACATGTTGGGTAGATAGAAGAAACAGGTGCTCGATCCATTGTCTCCTGTTGGATCACTGTTTTCTTTTTAAGCCCTGTTGCCCATTTGTTTCAGCCTCAGCTATGTGGCATTTGTCATATGCCACCGAGCCCCTGAAGTCACAGCGTTGGTCTTGTGCAGCATTACTTAATCAGTTTCCAGAGTAGGCCTGCACAGGTGAGTTGGGTGATTATATGGATGACAGTTCTGTTTCCTCTGCCACTACCCAGAAGTCGAAGTCTGATACAGCTGCTGCAGCTGTGAGCCAAATAAATCCACACATCCGGGTCATAAGCCATCAGAACCGTGTGGGCCCTGAGACAGAGCATGTGTATGATGATGACTTCTTCCAAAACCTGGATGGTGTGGCCAATGCCCTGGACAATGTGGACGCCCGTAAGTGTTGTGCATGGGTGAGAACCAGAACAGAGCCATGTTTGTGTTTTGGGGAGGGAGTGTCATCTGTACTGATGTTTACTTCCCCTTCATCTGTTGACTCTTTGCCGCAGGCATGTACATGGACCGCCGTTGTGTTTACTACCGTAAGCCACTTCTGGAGTCAGGAACACTGGGAACCAAGGGTAATGTACAAGTGGTTATCCCCTTCCTGACAGAGTCATACAGCTCCAGCCAGGACCCTCCTGAGAAGTCCATCCCCATCTGCACGCTGAAGAACTTCCCGAATGCCATCGAGCACACATTGCAGGTGATCAGCTGTGGGGGTAGAAAGAGGTAGAACAGACAGGCATCTAGACAATGCCAGGCTCTTTTTATTCCAGTCATGCAAGCCTCAGTGTATATAAGATGTGCCCTCCCTTCAAGTCTCCTTCATTCATTTTAGACCTACTAGCCTAACCTTTTTGGAATGCTTTTTCTTAACTTGGGAATTTTATATTGGAAACATACAGGGAAGTATTATGTATACTATGTAAAACATTTTACTTAAGAAGCGTGTATCTAAGATGTGAAGATGTCTGTCTTTGTATAGAGGATACTGTTTTCTTGCTAAACAAAATCAACTTCTTAATATCAGCTCTGCTCGTTATTTAAACCCCTCTCTACTCAGTACATATTTACGACTAACATTTTGATTTTTGTCCAGAACACATTTATCAGTTTGTTTGTCAGAATAATTGTTTATATACTGTGTGTGTGTGTGTGTGTGTGTGTATATATATATGTATATATAAGAGCATATCTGTCATCTAGATTGACAATATAAAAGCCTCCCGTTTGCAGCCACTCAGAACCTGGCCCGAATCCCATCTCCTTTTTGGTCCCAAAATAACCATCATTTTATCAAAATAATTCCTAATGCAGTTTTTGAGGATGTTTAGGAAGTATGGGAGTAGTAAGAAAATGAGAATAAACAGTTTAATCTGTCACTTTTCCTTTCAGGATGAGTTTTAACTTATGGACTCAGTACACAGTATGTCTCTCTGCCTGTCCATGCCTCCCATGTTTGTGTGTGTATGTATATATTTATAGTTAGAGACTATATATATATATATGTACTATATATATATATATAGTTAGAGACTATATATCTATAGTTAGAGACAGAGGGAGAGGTCGTAAGATGTGTTGGAGTGTGTGTCTATTTATTTCAATATGTAAAACATTTGCAAGATTATGGTTCTGTTACTTTGTTTCTTTCTACTAACATACAGAGAGGCCAGTAAAAGGGCTTTTGAAAGGAATACTGGTTTGATACTTGGACTTAAGCTCTTCATGTTTCAGATCCCTTATCTGTAAAACGGAAGTGAAAGTAGTAACTCTCACAGGACTTTTGTAAAGAAGTTACATTTGGTATGTCCTTGTGACATTCAAAATAAGTTTAAAATATATACTTGTGTGCTTATTCTATGATATTAATTCCTTGAGGTGTAGATACTAGTGATACAGAATTTTGAAATGAGGATATAAAAGTCAAGATGTACCTGAAGGTCACACAAGTGTGGCAGAGCTGGCACTTGAATCTGGATCTCTACCAACAGGATGCTTTACACCACTTTGCCTGGGACTATATTATCTCTTTAATTCTCCAGGAAAAGTGCTATTATTATTTTCTGCACAGTCCCTGCAAGATCATTGTAGAGAGATCATTCATGTTTTATTCTTGGTGTGAACTTTTTTTTTTTTTTTTAATTTGAGGCATGACATACCTTGGGTAACGTGTTCAGCCTCAGAATAAGTTTACCACAAACTTACACTTGTGTAGGAATCTGCCCAGATTAACATCATTGATTCTTAAATGGAGTGGTGCGTGTTTAAAAGTTTGAGGAGTCCCACTGGGATGGGTTCATTCCTGTTTTCCCATAGCAGCCGTGGTTTTCCTGTTGACTGTATTTCCCTGATGATCTCTCTAATGCCTGCAGAAACTTAACTTTGTTTCTCGTATCTCATTTGTTTCCCGTATCTCAATGTAATGTTTTCTGCTCTGTCTGCAGTGGGCTCGGGATGAGTTTGAAGGCCTTTTCAAGCAGCCAGCAGAAAATGTCAACCAATACCTTACGTGAGTACTTTGGTGCAAGTGCCTGCTCACCCTGTCTCTGGCCTGTCAGTCAAAGCATTCTGTGACCATTTAACAGTTAGGACCTACTGTACGTTTTTTTTGGTGGGGGGAGGGTCAGGGACACACCAGGTATCACACAGTGGTGTGTGGACACTCAGGGATTGTATCCATACCCCCTGTGGTGGAAGCACAGGGAATTCCCTGGTCTACTTTCTGAATAAATTAATGGTTGCTTGGGCCTTATACCTTTGGAAGTCAGGACTGACTTTCGCAGATATAAGCTTACTCCTGGAATCACTCTGTAATTCTGCATTGGTTTCCCTTCTGATTCTTGAAAGAGACGCCAAGTTTGTGGAACGAACGCTGTGCCTGGCAGGCACCCAGCCTCTGGAGGTGCTGGAGGCCGTGCAGCGCAGCTTAGTGCTGCAACGGCCACAATCGTGGGCTGACTGTGTGACCTGGGCGTACTATCACTGGCACACCCAGTACTCCAACAACATCAGACAGCTGCTGCATAACTTTCCTCCTAACCAGGTAGTAACACAGTTGCAGGGACCATTTGTCAGAATGGTTTTACTGGGAACAGCCTGCCCCAGCGTTTTTTAATATTTTTTAATGTATTTTTAAATGGAGGGTTGTTGCTTTACACTATTGTGTTGGCTTCTGCCATGCTTTTGACATGATTCATTCCAGTTAATCCAGTTGTGTCAAGCTCAGCAAGGCTTTGAGAGCTCTTAACATGAATAAGCAAATGATTTTTGAGGTCAAAGACTGCCATCATTCTCCTCTAATGCCCAGTCAGTCTTTCTTCTAGCTGTCAGATACTTGGTATCAGTTTCCTTTAGATGTAGGATGTGTCATTCCAGATTCCCAGTCAAGACTGTCAAAACTGTAGAAGAAAAAATTCGGAGTTAATGGCATAGAATCTAGCTGTGTTCTCTTGGCACAAGTTACGCAGTTGCTCTCTGCACCTCAGTATACTCATCATGGAATTAGGAATAGTGATGACCTAATTTCATGAGAGTTTTGTGAAGGTTAATTGCTCTTTGTTAAGTTAGTAAATTAATTTGTTAGTACAGTGCCTGGTGGGCTTCCCCGGTGTCTCAGTGGCAAAGAATCTGCCTCAAGTGCAGGAGACCTGGGTTCGATCCCTGGGTCAAGAAGATCCCCTGGCAAAGGGAATGGCTACTCAGGCCAGTATTCTTGTCTGGAGACTCCCACGGACAGAGGAGCCTGGCGTGCTGCAGTCCATGGGGTCCCAAAGAGTTGGACATGACTTAGCATCTGAACAACAAGAGCACAGTGGCTGGCAGTCTGTAAAAGTTTCATAAATATCTGTCTGGCAGAAAATGAGTGTCAAAGTAGAGTGAGTTGGGCCTTCTGGGACTGAAAATGAGGAGTTGTGGTTATCAGAGAGACTTCTTGTGGCAGGTTCTGCTCCCCTAAATCTTTCTGTCTTCTAGCTTACAGGTTCAGGAGCCCCTTTCTGGTCCGGGCCTAAACGCTGCCCACACCCACTCATCTTTGATGTCAACAATGTAAGTCTACTCTCCTGGGTCTCCTGCAGTTGGGTGGAAAGTCGCTGAATGGGTGGTAAGGAGGCTGAGCCTCCGTA
The DNA here is from genome assembly GCF_019320065.1 of Cervus canadensis. NCBI lineage: Eukaryota > Metazoa > Chordata > Mammalia > Artiodactyla > Cervidae > Cervus > Cervus canadensis. The sequence goes on from NC_057420.1 coordinate 7,282,468, forward strand.
GGGGAGTACAGATGTTCTTTCCCTTCCTTACCTTGCCTTCTCTTAGCCCCTGCATCTGGACTACGTGATAGCTGCTGCCAACCTGTTTGCCCAGACCTACGGGATGATGGGCTCTCAGGACCGGAGTGCTGTCACCATACTCATTCAGTCTATGCAGGTCCCTGAGTTCACCCCGAAGTCTGGCGTCAGGATCCAAGTTTCTGACCAGGAGCTGCAAACCAGTTCCTCCGTTGGTGAGATACTTTAGCTGGGCTGGAGCCACCACGCTACTGTAGCCCATGTCCATGCATGGGCTACATGTGTGGACACTCCTCCTGCGCACTGATATTTTGCCCCTGGCTCTGCTCTGAGATCTCCTGTCTGAGATTGATCCACCGCCCTCTTTCCTTCTTCAGTTTCCAGTGGGCTGGATGGAGACAAATTCTCTCTCGCACTACTTCTTTCTTCTCCCTCTGAGTGGACCATGTCTTCTCTTTGTGTGTTTTTTTCTTTGTTTTGTTCTATTTTCCGTACTACTTTTTGTGTGCTTCTGAGGTAGAAATGGATATGATTTCCACCAGTAGTCTCTCTGCCTGATTTCTTCCCTGGTTCATCTTGACAGATCTCCTCATCTGCATCCCTACTTCTCTCTGATATGTATCTTTAACCTGTTACTAATCTGTGTGTATATCTTTCTTCATCTCTCTCTCAATATATTCCTCATCTCTCCATCTGTAACTGTCCCCCAACTCAAAATTCCATGTCTCCCCTACCCACCTCGTGTTCTAGAAGTCCTTGTCTACATTTTATCTTGTTTGTATCCCTCAGTTTCTTCCTTTGTATGTCTGTCGTCTCCTCTTACATCTTTTGCATTTTGTGTCTGAAATAGCTACTCTCTCACATTCCTGTTTGTATAGTTCTCTTTATGCATTTCCCTACCTGTCTTCCCCTTCAGGTACTTTCTACTGTCTTCTTTCCTGTACACTTTTTTTTAAACTGCACTGTTTATGCCCCTCCTTCCTTCTCAGATATGTCCTGTTTATCCCATTTCACTACTCTCTTCTTTCCTATCGGTGCATTTCCCTGCAATATTCCTTTCTGTAACTTTTATACCCTGGTCTCCTGTTTGCTTTTGCGTCTTCCTTCTTATCTCCCCTTGTCTGTGTCGTTCTTCTTTAAGATGTCTTATTTTATGTTCTCATTGACATCCTGCATTTGTTTGTTTAATATTTTGGTAAAAAACACAAGAGATTTACCATCTTAATCATGTTTAAAACTATGCTTAAGTAATATTAAATACAGTCACATTGTACAGGAAATTTCTAGAACTTAACTTGCAAATCTTAAACTCTATACCCATCAAACAGTAACACCCCAGTCCCCTTCCCCTCTGCCTCTGGCAAACACTAATGTATATTCCATCTCTGTGATTTTGATGTTTAGGTAACCTCATGCAATACTTGCCTTTCTACCTCTGGCTAAGCATGTAGTTCTGAGGCCATTTGTGCTGTTAAACTGCCAGGATTTCAAATGTTCCTCTTTAAGGAGACTTAATGTTTCACTGAATTGATAGACCACGTTTTTGTATACACTCATTCATCAGTGAGCAACCTGGGTTGCATCCATCTCTGTTGAAAATAGTTTTGCTGTCTAAACCTTTCTTAGTGTCTCAGTCGTTTTCCCTCAGTGTCTCTAGTTACGCTCCTTTTCACGTCCCACACACCTGTCTACTTCTTTTCTCTTTGGGGTGTTTCTGCCTTATCTTTCCTGCTTCATTTTACTCTCACACGTGATGTCTCTCCTTTTTAAATCCTTGATCTGCGTGAACTTCTCTGCCTTACTTTGGACTCCTGCTTTCACCTCAGACCCTGGCCTGGAATCTAATGTGTATCTGAGGACTGACATGTACTACCTCCTCTCGGCAGATGATAACCGCCTACAGGAGCTCAAGGCCATGCTGCCAACCCCAGAGAGCCTTTCTGGGTTCAAGATGTACCCCATCAACTTTGAGAAGGTGCTTGGGAGAGGGGTGCCCTCAGCAGGATAGGAGGATGGGCTGAGCCATCTTTAGCTTTTGTGGGGTTTACACGCCTACCATATGGCCCTTTTTTTTTTTTGGTGGTCTGGGACATCTTTGGCTGCACTGGAAGGTAATGGGGAAAAATAGATGTTGGTACGTAGTACTATCTAGAAAACCTTTTGTTCCTGATCTGCTTCCTCTATTCTTCCTCTGTCTCCACTCAACAACAGGATGATGACACCAACTTCCACATGGATTTCATTGTGGCTGCATCCAATCTCCGGGCAGAGAACTATAACATTCCCCTCGCAGACCGGCATAAGGTAACAAACATTTGGATCTAACCTTGAACCCTTTCTAAATTTGAATCTGCCACATGTGACCTTTTCAGTGGGCTGTCAACTTCTCTTAACAATCACCTCTGCTCGTCACATTCTGTGTCATAGAGCAAGCTGATTGCAGGGAAGATCATCCCAGCCATTGCTACAACCACAGCAGCTGTAGTTGGCCTTGTATGTCTGGAGCTGTACAAAGTGGTACAGGGACACCAACAGCTTGAGTCCTATAAGAATAGCTTCATCAACTTGGCCCTGCCCTTTTTCTGCTTCGCTGGGCCCCTTGCCCCACCCCGCCACCAGGTAAATTCTTGTATTTATGGAAACCTTCGGTATCACGCATCAGTGAGTGACACATGTATGTATATGAGTGGGCGGTATATGTATCCTATCCTTGGAGAACTGGCTCTGGTTTTCATCATTCTGGAGGTTTGCTTTAATTTTGTGCACCCCGTGTTCACTGTTGGAACCTGTGCACTGTGGAAATGAAACTCTCATATCTGTGATTTAAAGAGGAGAGTGTAACCTCGGCTTGTCCCCTGATTTACTCTGCTGTGCTTTATCCTGCAGTTTTATAACCAAGAGTGGACACTTTGGGATCGCTTTGAGGTCCAGGGGCTGCAGCCTAATGGTAAAGAGATGACCCTCAAGCAGTTCCTTGACCACTTTAAGGTAAGACCCCTTCTTCACTTACTACACGTAGGGTAGTGCTTGTCCAGGTCCTTGGTATTGTCCATCCTAGTGACACCGTGGTCCCTCCTTTCTACTATCTTCAGACAGAGCACAAATTGGAGATCACCATGCTATCCCAAGGTGTATCCATGCTCTACTCCTTTTTCATGCCACCCAGCAAGCTGAAGGAGCGGATGGATCAATCGTGAGTTGGGCCCACTGGGCAGGGAGAAAGGTTCTGGTCCTGTCTCGGCTAGGAAGCATCAGCTATCTATGCAACTCATGTTTACCGTTCTCCTTAGTTATTTGCCCCTTTATGTCCTTTCCTCTTTTTCTACTTACCTGACCCTGTTATTCCTCACACTAGGATGACAGAAATTGTGAGTCGAGTATCAAAGCAAAAGCTGGGACACCACGTGCAAGCATTGGTGCTTGAGCTGTGCTGCAATGATGAGGATGGCGAAGATGTGGAGGTTCCTTATGTACGATACACCATTCGCTAATTCCTTTATGCGCCTCTTCCATGTTTTCAGTCAGCTCAACTTTCTGGCATAAGCTGAGCCTTACGTCCTTTTGAGAATTTCTTGTTGCTGCTTGCTGTGTGTAGTGTTGGGATTCTTAATAAAGAGGAGTTCATTCAAGCGTGTCCTATCCTACCTTTGGCAGAGGCCCGAACCTAGTTGTCTTCAGAAGGAGCAGGTTCACATATTAATCCAAAAATCTCCGCACTGCACCCGTGTGGAATTTCTCTCAAATTCAGGGTTATCAGATAAGATTACATCCAGTTGTTCTGCCAGATGCTTGCCTTGGTCCATTTTCCTCCTGTTCTCTGCTTACAGAGAAATAGAGACATTTCTAGGTTGGATGTAGAGCATATCTAGTCTTACCACTTACATTAAATCTGGTTGAAGTTCTACTCCCTTCCCTTCCCACAAGTATCTTGCCGTAACAATTTTCAAGGTGGTAGACTCTGGGTCTGGATTATGTGTCTGAATTCTAAATCTTGCCAGGGTGAATATTCTTTGTTTCATCTCTTGAATGATCAGATGAAGAGTTGTCTGGAAGAATAAAAAGATTTTATTAATACCTATAAGTGTTGCAAGTAGTATTGCACATGGTTTTTTTTTTTTTTTTTCAGTGAGAATATACAGAGCTTGGTCTTCTTCTAGCTTACTTGCACTCAGATGGTTTATAACCATGCTTTTTACCTGTGCGGGAGCCTCATCTTAAGCTCTGCTCAACTGTTTAATGTCCTTAAGATGTCTCGTACACTTAGGAAGAAATTATTGACCAGACAAGAAATGTCCCTTTGTGCTGTACCCTGCTTCCCTCATCTGTGGGTCTCCCTGTTTTTCCCTTGAATATCAGCAGACTGGGAAGACGTAAAGGAGTTTTTCTCATAGGTCAGCAGTGAGAGTACCAACAGTGGCCCCACAAACACTGTCAAGCACACCAGGCACACTGTCCAGACGGCTGAAGAAACGAGTGTTTTCACCTGCCACCGTGTCCCTTCCTTACCCTCTGGTACCAGCTTGGGTGCTTAAAGGTAACTACTCATACCCTCTGTATGTCACCCAGATATGTAAGACCCTTGTTCTTAATACACCCCTTGGAAACATCCCTTATTCTTCCACTCAAACCTGGGTATTGCAACTAGCTCAGCCAGTCCATAAACCAGGCAGGCCTGTCCAAATCCAGGCTACTGTCTGGGCCGTCTACAGGCCAGACACTGTGTATGTGTCCTTGACTCTTCAGGGCCACACTATTAATCTGCTGGGTGACCTCAGTTCTTCCATACGTTCTTTTTGTTCCCAGAAAACCTCGGACACAAAGAACAGAATTTCTTTACCTCTGGTATCTTACTGAATGGCAGTGTTACTTGCCAAGCTTAAAACAAGAAGTTTCTCCAGGATAGGTGCTTTTACATCATTGTTGCTCTACATCACTGAAGACACTAACATTTGTCCACTGTTTCCATCATCCTGGTGTTCGAATGTGACCTAGAAACTGTATTCTTCTCTTTTTTCCACTCTCACAGGTTCAGATCCTCTAGCACAGCATTGTGGGACTGTCCGGACAAATAGTTCTGTTGCTCAGCACTGTAACGCTTAAACCTCGTGTGGCTGTGTAGCACTTGAACTGAGGCTTCCACTACTGATTAACTTAATGCTTCATTTTTTTGTAAATTGAAGCATCTACATATAGAAAGGGGCTATGCACTGAAAAGAAAAACGTCCCTGCTCCTCGGCCTTCATGTAGATCAACTTGTGAATCACTCAAGTCATATACACTGCCAAGGATGAGACCCAAGAATTCACGTGACGACTATCAGGCTGAGCAATGGGGCATCTTCAGAAGGACCACTATTACCTAGTCCCTGAAAATGAATACCAGCAGGCTCTGAACTGACCCCAGGGCCTTCCCTGTCTCCTATGCCCCAAGGTCCCTTAGGACAAGCAGCCAGCCCACCATCCTTGCTTCCTACCTGTTCCCTCCCTCACAGGCACACGCTGGCAGAGGGGCACACATGGACACCCCACACCTGCGCTTTCCTCACCTTTCTGTACTGCCAGGGAGGTTGCCAAGTGCCTGGAGGCATTCCACACTCACCCCCTGTCTCTGCTAGGGTGCCTGGGGTTTCACACAGACAGCCTACCTTAGCACGTCTCACATTTTGTGTCGCATCATGCCAGTGTGTGCCACCCTTGGGAAGGGAGCATGCTGCCGAATGGGCTGATCCTGGGCAGCACAGGCCCAGGACCTTCCCGGGTATCCTTCTCAGGTGTGTGGAACAAGTCTCCGGTGCAGCAGGCTCTGTGTGCCTCTTCCTCCTTCGGGTCTCTGCCCTCTCTTCAGGACCTTAGCGTCCTTACCATCCTGGGTCCTACTGTAGCCACGTCCTCCATTTCCACAGACTGGCACATTTCCCCACAGACTGGCATTTTCCCCACAGACTGAGCGGTCCGCAAGCAGTGGTTTCAAATTCCCACCCCATCTGATTTGCTCTGGGTGAATCCTCACACCTTACAACCCCAACACAAGAAAACACAGCAGAAATTATAATCATGTTTATCTGTTGATTTAATTTTGATCTAAATCCAAATTTGTGCAGCCCTGGTCCAGAGTTATCTCTGGCCATCCTTCCCTCATTCCTGTCCTGGACAGGGGCACTGCAAAGATAGGTCACCCATCCACCCCATATCTGGGGACCTTCCGTGCCGCCTCTTTAGGTTGTTCCATGTCTTGGCTCCTTTCTCTTTCATCACTGCATCAGCCCTGGGCGACACAAACAAACCAACACAGGTGACACAAACACATATGTACACACAAACATGCATGACACAGGGACAGAAAGGCAAAGAGGAAATGCAGGTGTTTCAGTAGCTGGAGATGGTACTTAGTGTCAGGGGAAGGATGCTTCTACAAAGATGCTTAGTTCACCCTGCCTCTAGGAGAATCATCTAGGACTCTTGCATTACAACCACACCTGCTTTGAGGGAGACTTGCTTCACTTATGGACACACAGAGTCCCCAAGTCCCCAGTCTCAGCACATCACCTACTACATGCATGACCTGAATACAGGGTCCACAGCCAGCTTGCATGAGCCTAAGCATCCCCATTTGGGAAAGGACAGTGTCCCAGCCTCTACACAACTGTCACTTCAGAGCCCACCTCCAGATTCCCTCATCACCTGTGTTTCTATCAGTTACCTCTAATGGCAGAACCTTCCTCCCTGGGGTAGTACTTCAGGGGATCATCCCACATGTCTTCACTGATGATCTGCTGGCAACAAGAGCAAGGTCAGCCCCGGGCTGACCAGGCCCCTGACCCTCCTGTGAGCAGCCAAAGGCTCCAACATCAATCACCAACTGTGTGTGGGCCCAAACCAAATCCACCTCAGCAATCCTGTTCGATTCTGGGCAGTTGTGGTTGTGGCCTGACAACCAGTTGAGAAAGTTAAGGCTCCTGGTGACAGGCCTGTGGCTGGGTGCTCCCTGTTCAAAGTCCCAGAACCAGTGGACTAGAGTGGAATGATATGCCCTATACCCTGGACAAAGGCAGGGGAGACAAGGGCGGATCCCGCAGGTGGAGCATCCACCCCCTTGGACACCCACGCTCACCATCCTGGGAGACTTGTTAACCAGTGATGTCAAAGTAACACTCCTAAATGAGCACTGTGTTCCAGAAGTACGGGTTGTCCTGAAAGGAGAAAGTCAGCTTGCAGTGGGACCGTGGAAGGCTCCACACCTGCACCTGCCAGCACAGGGAGGAGGGAAAAGGTGCAAGCTCCTAGGGGCCTCAGCTTGCCTCCCAGGTGGGCATTAATAGCCTCCATGATACCTCTCCAAAGTCTCACAGCAAAGGCCCATGGATAACACCATCCCCCAACTCCCCATCAAGTGCCATATCAACCTGTCCTCAGTCTCCCTCACTGACATTCAAGTCGATCATGTAGCTAAGAAAGTCTTCATCTTGGGTGCTGATTATGATGAACACTTGAGGGTGGTTCATAATCTGCTTTTGGTCAAGAATCCATTCAGGCCACATGCCAGGCCAAGTAGAGCCAGGAGCAACAGCCCTAGTCTGGGGTGGAAGAAGCACACTGGATCAGGCATCTGCAAGGATGCTGGGCACTCCCACTTCCCCGGCCACCACTGACGTCTTCAGGCCCTGTCATACCATCAGACATGCTCGTGGCTCTGGGTTCCCTCTGCTATTCTGCAGCTCAGGTGGTCTGCATCCCACAAGCAGGGGCTCTTTCTGGCTGCTACTGTCTTCCTCCTGGCCAGTTTGTTCAGGATAGTGTCAGGTAACTGCTTACATGGTCAGGACTTGCTGTCCTTGTGACAAATCGTACCTCAAAGAAAGTGGGGCGTGTATTTGTGTGTGTGTGTGTGTGTGCGTGTGTGAGTGTGTGTGACTCCCATGTCTAAGCAATTTCCTGGGATCATCCACATTTACAATAACTCTCTACAGTTTCTTCTCTCATGTACTGGCTCTGGTCATTCCTGACTTAGAGGCCTTGGATGCTGCTCCTTCCTCAGACGCAGGCCTGAAGGAGACACCCAGAGTCATGCCTGCGACACTTACAAGTGTGGCCCTTCCCAGATTTGACTCGGCTATGTCTTTGGAACCTGCCACTGCCCAGGACCACAGTTCCTTCAGGGGCTTCCATCGCCCTTCCTGTGTCCTCGCCCCCACCCATCCTCCTGCTTCTGCCCCTCCTCCTCTTCCCCCTGAGAGGCAGACCACTAGGAGCAGCAGTAAGGATACAGCTTTGGCCCAGAAGCCATGGACGACCCTGGATGATGGCGGTCCTCCGAGCCAAGTGACGCTTCCTCCCCTGATGTTCCTTATGTATGAACCGAACCTGGGCCCCGCGGTTATTCCCATGCTCAGAGCTCAGTTACGCCTGCAGGGCGGCCAGTGCCTGCAGTGCATCTAGCACCGGCCTCTCACTCGGGTCTCTGGGCCTTTCCTATCCCTACTCCTCCAGCGTTTCCTTCTCCAGCTCCTGGAAGGACCGCTGTTCCTGCTCCTCATCCGCCACAACCTCCACCTCCTCCATGATGTGTCTCCCCAGCAGCTGGCACTCCCGCCCGATCCCCGCCTCGTCTCCGTCCACCAGGGCCCTTCCGTCCTCCACCACCTCCACCCTGTACAGGGTGACCTCTTCACCTGGCGTGCCAACTGGTGGCTGCAAAGTCCCAGCCGTGCACAGCATAACAATGGCAGGCCGCGTGGTCACTGCCCCCTGAGCACCCGGGCTCCCAGCTAAGAAGGTCCGGAGTCCCGGGACGCTGCCGCCTTCCTCCAGCAGCCTCTCATGCTCCTCTGGGCCCTGGCCATGACCCCGAGCTGGGGCAGATGCGAAGGGACCAGACACAATAGCTCAGCAAGTGGTGCGCAATGGCGGGCCCAGCAGTAACCAGGTGGGGGTCCCTAGCTCTTTGTGGGCAGGGTGAGAGAGGAATGGTCAGGACGTGGGGGCTGGTGTGTTGTGGGTGGCCTGAGGCTGAAGAAAGGGGTTCTGGGCAGGCCAGGACAAGGTGCACTGGCCCTGGGAGATCAGCCCAATATGTGGGACGCGTAGGCTGTGAGCCATGCTCAGGCTGCTGGGCCAAATCTGGACCAATGATAGAGAGGGTAGTGGGTGGCACCCTGATGGAAATGCCCCTAGAGCAGAGGGCAGCTTCCCCACTTCCTAGGCTCCAGCGTCCCCAGGTGGCCGCATTCGACTCCAGGAAGGGCGATGGTTTTGCATCTGGCGCTACCCCAGGCGCTGTTACACAACTGGTCTCTGAAAATTCGAACCGTGTTCCCGCTCTGCAATCCAAAGAGCACACTCTTGTGCCCCGTGGGACCCTCAACCCCTGGGAAGTCTCCCTGAGTATCCAAAGGATAGGCAGGGGTGCAAAGTGGCTGGATACTTTCTTCCCTAGGACAGGAGGCTGTCGCTGTCCAGATGGTAGGGGAGTGGGTACAAACCCCAATGCTTGCAACACTTGACCTCCACTGTTCAAGGGTACCAGAGCCATAGGATAGGGTACAGATCTCTCTCTGTGTCTCTTTACTCTGCTCGCATAGCACTGTTTCTGGCAATCCTTCTGTGTGTGTACCAGCGGCTGGTGTCTGTGTGTCTCCATCTCTCTAAGTGGTGCTGTTGCCCTCTGCCACTCTCTGGACACCAGCGCTGAGAAGAGACTCTTAACCTTGGAGTGAAGGCAAGCCCTTGTTCACGTCAGTGAGGTGCACACACGGGAGATCAGAATATTTTCAGCCCACACAGTCGGAGAGTGCTTTCTCAAACTTGAAAGTCAACAGTGGGAGGTCACTACAGAACCACATATAGAGACAGGCGAACAGCCCACAGTTGCTGGGTTGACATGAATGCTACACAAACCGCCACGCTTGGCCACACCTTGCACAGTGGGAGGGAAGGGACATGCTCTGTTGGCATGAGGGAACTCCCTGAACCTTGTTTGAATACCTGCCAGTGAGACGCTAAGGACACCTCACCATTAAGTTCCACAGCTCACCAGTGCTGGAGCCATGCATGTCTGCCCATTTACCGTATCCTGGCTCTTTGAAAGTGGTTCTGTTCTCCCGGTGAGAACACACCCCAGCCTATCCTGTCGTCCAACCCTGTGGGGCTGGGAGCAGCAAGAGGATCAACTGAAGCCATCCTTCCTATAGTCTTCATACATGATATAGGTGTTCTGCAATGAGTACAAAGAGTGATGTTTCACACTGGAAAATTCTGCAGGTAGCAGGTGCTTATGCTCCAGTGCTGCTGCATCTCTGAAACCTTACAGAAAAGACAAGGGGTGCTCACGCTCCTGGCCAGGTCATGGAAAGAATGCCCTGCATTTGAGAAGGATGCAAAGGCCCTCATTGCTGGGTGTCCAAAGGGCTGTTGGCTCACCCACCATGGCTTCTGTGCCTGGAACTGCAGCCCAATCTGTGTCTCGGCCCCTCTGCACTCACGGATCGCCCCCAGATGATTTCCTCCTGCCTCTCCTTTCTGCCAGGGGTCCTGGCTACAGGACTCTATTTCCATTTAGGACTTGCAAATTCAGTGAGATCAAAGGGCATGATTCCCTGGCCTCACTGCTTCTGCTGGCAAGAGTCTATGTGCCTTTCACTAGTACCTTCATGTTTCCACTATCCATTCTTCCGTCACCTAGTTAGGTCTCTTCAGACTGCTCATACGCACAAGTGTACTGGAGGGTGCTTCTGCACACATATGTGCACACACATCCAAGTGTACACACTCACATCCCTGAGGGGAGACTTACACATATGCAGAAGTACAGGCTTTCCTGTCCAGGAACATGAATTTTGGTAAGCACCTGACATTTTTTGTCCCAGTTATTCTCTTTCACTTGCTTGTCGATCCTGTTAGCTTGCACTTCTAACTCTGTGGCTTGTCCTCAAGGGTAACAAAATCTTGGCATTGTTCATGACAGGGACCGATCTGCAGAGCGTCAGGCAGGCCTGGAAGTGCTCGGCGTCGACAGATGAGTTACCTGCAGCTGTGTTCCACATTCTCCCATACCTTGGGCTGATTCACAGTACCAGTCACGTTGGCATGATTCCATTACACGTGCATTCCTTGAAGGAACCAGAAAACAAGGGCCTTTGGGCTCAGCTGACTTGGAGAACTGCTTTCTCGGTGTGCACCTCTCTATGTCATGCCTCATCATGTCTGTGCCCCGTTGCAACCCTATCATCTGTTAGGGCCCAAAACATTCTGGGTGAGGCCCCCTGTCCTCCCTATCTCTGGAGCTTTCTGTGTGCACCTGTCTACCTGCCACCCCATGCGCTATCTTCCTGTAGCAGGAAAAGGCCAATTAGACGCTCGAGCCTCCAAGGGCTCCAAGAGACTGTGGCAGGCCAGGGACTGATAAAATATTGTGAAGAAGGTGCACATACATCTACAGGGTCTCTTCCAATATAAGACATGGGACCTGAGGCCAGAAAGCTAAGGTGGCATCCCTAGACATAGTCCCATCAGTTTACTACTACCCAGACCCACGGAGACCCTGAATGGATGATGCCCTGGAAACTGGCCCTTTTAGGCCCACAGCTCATGCCTCCCTTGGGCAGAAAGTACTGTTTCTATCTCAAATGCACCAAGAGGGCTTCATCCCACCCAAGGTCTCACTCATTTGATAAATGCCAAGGCTCTATTTCAGTTTCTTTCACTAGGCCCAGGTAGGACTCCCTAAAGCCAGGCACCCCTGCTTGCCTACCCAACACATGCGCCAAGGAAGGCAGTCCCTGCGTGGGCCCAGGGTCATCGAAAACGGTCACCTGGAATGCAGGGTCCCTCGGAGTATTGCTTGGTTCAGATCCCCTAAGACAAAATAGGAGATTCTGCACCAGCAAGACTGCCAGAATCCACCCTCAAGATCAGACTGTCACCTTCGCTACTCTGGCCTTACAGCCAGAGACAAGACCGCAGAGGAGGGAAGGAATTCACATCAGGACTTTCAGCACGAGCCATGACATATCTTGTCAGAACCACTATTGTCGAGCCCCGGGACCCTGTGAGGCCCGGGACCCTGAAAACCAGCAGGCTCTGAACATACCCCAGGGACCTCCCTGTCTCCCACTGTCCGAAGGTCCCTTGAGACAAGCAGCCAGCCCACCATCCTTGCGTCCTCCCACTTCCCTGCCTCTTCTCAGGCACACGCTGGCAGAGGGACACACACGTACACCCCACACATGTGCTCTCCTCGCCTTTCTGCACTGCCAGGGAGGTTGCAAGTGCCCGGTGGCATGCCACGCTCACACCCTGTCTCTGCTAGGATGCCTGTAGTTTCGCACGGACAGCCTACCTCAGCACAGCGGACATTCTGTGTCATATCGTGCCAGTGTGTGCTCCTTCGGTAGGGAGTGTGCTGCCTGACGGGCTGAACCTGGGCAGCACTGGCCCAGGACTTCTCCCGTGTATCCTTCTCAGGTGTGTGGAACAAGTTTCCAGGGCTGCAGGCACTCTGTGCCTCCTATTCCTTCAGGTTTCTGCCCTTCTCCACAGGACCTTACTCTCCTCAGAACCCCGGGTCCTGCCATAGCCACGTCCAATATATCCAACGACTGGTCCACTCTGCCACTGACTGAGCGGTCCACAAGGAGTGGTTTCAAAGCCTGACCCCATCAGATTTGCCCTGGTTGAATCCTCCGACCATCCAATCCTCCACCTGCTCCAAACACACAAAATAACATGATAGAAATGGTGGATGTGTTTTTTGTCTTTGGTCTAATTGCAGACTTGTGAGCCACAGTCTGAATTACCACTGGCCATCCTTTCTCAAACTCCGGGAGATTGTAATAGAAAGGGAGGCCTGGCATGCTGCGATTCATGGGGTCACAAAGAGTCAAACACGACTGAGCAAATGAATTGACTGACTGACTGATCCTTTTCTATTTCCCATCCTGGACAGGGTCACTGCAGAGATACGTTGACCAATGACCCTCAGTCTGGGGAAGCCTGCTGACTCCTCTTCTCGTCGCTTGGCAGCTCCTCTCCTGACACCTTCATCTGTGTGTCTGCCTTGGGCAAGAAACACACACACACACAGACACATATTAACACAGTTGACACAATCCCCCGTTTGTATATAAACACACATGCTGGGCATGGGGACACAAACACAAACAGGGAACACAGCTCTCTCAGTAGCTGAAGACGCCTGTGCCCAGCAATGTGGGAAATGGCATCAGTAGGCACCGTGTCCTTCCCTTGTGGCCCCCTGTCCACCTCGTGCCGCAGCTCTTCTGTATTTTCCCAACCGGCCTTAAGCCTATTCAATCACGGCCTGCGTGGTGGCGGTGAGACGGCGAGTGGTGGATGTGGAAATTCACAGACGACCCCAAAGTCAGCACATAAGTGCACTGGCAGACCAGGGAGGACGCCCTTCAAGTCATAGGCTATCCCAGCAGCAGTGGCGGGAAGGAAGGACCCAGACAATCTCAAACTTTCTGAGCAGCAGAAGGCCGGGGATAGCGCGATTGACCGAAGGATGATTCTGACAAACAGACGTCATTCACCCTGCGTCGAGTAGAATCACGAGGATTCTGGCATTGCAACCACAGCTGCTTGGAGGCAGACTTCCTTCACTCACGGCCACACCGAGTCCCCAAGCATCCAGTCTCAGCACGTCACCTGCTATGTGCATGACCCAAACCCAGGCTCCCCAGCCAGCTTGCATGAGCCTGAGGATTTCCATCTGGGCAAGGACAGTGCCCCAGCCTCTACACTGATGCCCCCTCAGGGACCCGCTGCAGACCCCCTCACCACCTGTGTTTCTGTGAGCTCCCCCTCTTGGCACAAATTTCCTCCGTGGGGTAATACTTCAGGGGATCGTCCCACACGTCCTGGCCAATGATCTGATGGCAATAAGACCAAGGTCAGCCCGGGGCTCACCAGGCCCCTAACCCTCCCATGAGAAGCCAAGAGGTCCAACATCAATCGCCAACTGTGCACAGGCCCAAACCAAACCCACCTCAGCAATCCTGTTCAATTCTGTGCAGTTGTGGCCTGACAGCCAATTGAGAAAGTTCAGGCTCCTGGTGTCCAGCCTGCGGCTGGGTGCTCCCCGTTCAAAGTCCCAGAACCAGTGGACTGGTGTGGAACGACGTGCCCTATACCCTGTAGAAAGACAGGGGAGACAGGGGTGGATGCGGCAGCTGAAGCACCCACCCATACCCCCACCCCAGCCCCCTTGTGTACCCACACTCACCACCCTGGGAGCCACGTTTACCAGTGACGTCAAGGTAATATCCCTTAACAATCACCGTGTTCCAGAAGTACGGGTTGTCCTGAAGGAGAAGATCAGCTTGCAGCGGGACCGTGGATGGCTCCGCACCTGAACCTGCCAGCACAGGGAGGAGGGAAAAGGTGCAAACATCGAGGGCCCTCTGCTTGCCTCCTAGGCGGGCCGTAACAGGCTCCATGACGCCTCTGCAAAGTCTCTCAGTACAGGCCCAAGGATAACACCATCCCCCACCTCCCTGTCAAGTGCCATACCCACCCTTCCTCAGCCTCCCTCACTGACCTTGAAGTCATTCAAGTACCTAAGAAAATCTTCATCCCATGAGATGATTATGATTGACACCTGAGGGTGGTTCATAATCTGCTTTGGGTCAAGGAGACATTCAGGCCACATGCCGGGCCAAGAAGAGCCAGGGGCAACAGCCCTAGTCTGGCCTGGAGAAGGACACTGGAACAGGCATCTGCAAGGATGCTGGGCTCTCGCGCTTGCCCGGTAACGGCTCACATCTTCAGGCCCTGCAATACCATCAGACCTGCTCATGGCTCTGGGTGCCCTGTGCTGTTCTCCAGCTCAGGTGGTCTGCAACCCCAAAGCAGGGGCTATTTCTCACCTCTCCTGCCCACCTCCAGGCCCGTGTTTGCTGGGTAGTAACATGTCACTGGTAACATTGTTAGGACTTGCAGTCATTGTGACTACCGTATCTGAAAGAAACTGGGCTGTGTGTGTATTTCTATGTGTGTCTGAATGTGTGTATATCTCCGGGTGTGTGTGTATGTGTATGTGTGTGTGTGTGTGCACGCGTGAGACTCCCATGTCTCAGCTATTTCCAGGGATCATCCACATATACAACGATAAATGTCTGCAGTTGCTGCTTTGTGTACTCTCTCTGGTCATCCTGACCTAGAGGCCCTGGGTACTGATCCTCCTCAGATGCAGGCCTGAAGGGGAAACCCCGAGTCATGGCAGTGACACTTACAGGTGTGGCTCTGACCAGATACTCCTCGGCTGTGCCTTTGGAACTTACCAATGCCCAGGAGCACACTGCCGTCAGCGGCCTGAAGCACCCTACCTGTGCCCTCGCCAAATACCCGCACTCCCCCACTCCTGCACATGCTCCTGCTTTGCTCCACCTCTTCCTCCTCTTCGCAACAGGCAAACACCTAGGAGCAGCAGGAATGATACAGCTTTGGCCCAGAAGCCAGGTATGCCCTGGAGGATGGCGCTTCTCCGAGCCAAGTGATGCTCCCTCCTCAGATGGTTCATGCGCATGAAGCGAACGGAGGCCCGGCGGTTTTCCTCATGCAGGAAGCTCACTTCCATCTGCAGGGCGCTCAGTGCCTGTAGCGCATTTGGTGCCGGCTGCTCACTCGGGCCTCCAGGTCTTTCCAGGCCCTGCTCCTCCACCGTCTTCTCCTCCAGCTCCTGGGAGGACCCCTGATCCCGCTCCTCATCTGCCACAACCTCCACCTCCTCCATGACGTCTTCCACCAGCACCTGCACACCTGCCTGATCCCCGCCTCGTCTCCGTCCACCAGTGCCCCCCCGCTGCCCCCCACCGCCTCCACAATGTAGAGGGTGACCTCTTTGCCTGCTGTGCCACATGGTGGCTGCAAAGTCCCAGCCGTGCACGGCATCGCGACGGCTGGCCCCCTGGCTACTGCACCCTGAGCACCCGATCTCGCAGCTAAGAAGGTCCGGAGTCCCGGGACGCTCCCGCCTTCCTCTGGCCGCCTCTCACGCTCCTCTGGGACATGGCTGTGACCCCGAGCTGGGGCAGATGCGAAGGGACCGGACATAATAGCACAGCAAGTTGTGCACAATGGCGGCCAGGCTGAGGTAACCCGGTGTGGCTCGCTAGCTCTTTGGGGCGGGGTGAGAGCAGAATGGGCAGGAGGTGGGGCCTGCTGTGTGGCGGGTGGCCTGAGGCTGAAGAAAGGGTTTCCGAGAGGCCAGGAGAGGGTGCTCGGAGATCAGCCCAACACGCGGGACCCTAGTCTGTGAGACAGGCTCAGGCTGCTGGGTCAAATCGAGACCAATGGCAGAGAGGGTAGTGGGCGGCACCCTTAGGAAAACTCCCCTAGACCAGAGGGCGGCTTCCCCGCTTCCTGGGCTCCAGCGCCCCCACGTGGCGCCACTCGGCTTCAGGGAGGGCATGGCTATTGCTTCTGGCCTTACTGCAGGTGCTGGCATTGAATTGGCCTCTGGAATTTCAAGCCATGTGTTCTCGCTCTGCAATCCACAGAGCACACTGCTGTGTCCCATGGGACCGCCCATCCCTGGGAGCTCTCCCTGAGTATCTAAAGGATAGGCAGGGGCGCAAAGTGGCTTTATACTTTCCTTCCTGGGACAGGAGCCTGCTGCTGTCTGGAAGGTAGGGGAGTGTGTACAAACCCCAACGTTTGCAACACTTGACCTGCACTCTTCAGGGGCACCAGTGCCATAGGGCAGAGATCTCTCTCTTTGTCTCTGCTTCTCGCCTATCACTGTTTCTGGCGATCCGGCTGTGTGTGCACCACGGAATGCTGTCTGTGTGTTTCCGACTCTCTAAGTGGTGCTGTGGTCCTCTGCCATTCTCCGGACACCAGCGCTCAGAAGAGACGCTTCACCTTGGAGTGAAGGCAAGCCCTTCTCCTCCTCAGTGAGTCGCACCCATGGCAGATGAGACTGTTCTGGGCCACAGGGTCGGAGAGTGCTCTCTCAAACTGGAAAGCCCATGGTGGGTGGTTACTGCTGAAGCACAGAAGGGGACGGGCGAGCCTCCCTCCCTCGCTGGGCAGACATGAACGCTGCACAGGACTCTGGCGGCATGGCCACACCTTGCACAGAGGGAGAAACAGCTCACGGTCTGCTGGCATGACGGCACTCCCTGAAGCTTGCTGGAACGCCTCCCAGTGAGAGGCTAAGGACACCACCGCACTGAGTTCCATGACACCCCAGTGCCGGAGGCCTGCACGATGGCCCATTTACCCTATCCAGGCCCTTTCAAAGAGGTCCTGTTCTCCAGGTGAGAACACATCCCAGCCTACCCGCTGGCCCAAACCTGTGGGGACGGTACCAGCAAGACGATCAACCTAAGCCATCCTTCCTATAGTCCTCATAGGCGGTATCTGTGTTCTGCAAAGAGTAAAAAGAGAGAGGTCTCACACTCGATGATTCTGCAGGTAGCAGGTGCTTATGCTCCAGTGTCGCTGTATCTCTGAAACCTTACACAAAAGGCAAGGGGTGCTCAGGCTCCTGGCCAGGACATGGAGAGAATGCCCAGCACTTAAGAAGGATGCCAAGGCCCACATAGCTCTTTGTCCAAAGGGCTGTTGGCTCACCCACCGCAGCTTCTGTGCCTGGGACTACAGCCCAACCTGTGTCTCGGCTCCTCTGCACTCAATGATCATGCCCAGGTCATTTCCTCCTGCCTCTCCTTTCAGCCAGAGATCCGGGCTGCAGGCATCTATTTCCATGGAGAACTTGCTAATTCAGTGAGATCACAGGGCATGATTCCCTGGCTTCACTGCTTCTGCTGGCAAGAGTCTATGTTTCCTTCATGTTTCCGCTATCTTTTCTTGTGTCACCTAGCTAGGTGTCTTCCGAATGCTCACCCTCACAATGTCCTGGTAGGCGCTTCTGCGCACGAATATGCACACATGTCCACATGTCCACACTCACATCCCTGAGAGGAGACTTACACATGTGTGGATGTACAGGCTTTCTTATCCAGGAACATGGATTTTGGGAAGCACCCGACATTCTTTGTCCATGTTATTTTCCCTCACTTGCTCGATGATCCTGTCAGCTTGCACTTCTATCTGTGTGACTTGTGCTCAAGGTTAACAAGATCTTCGCATTGTTCATGACAGGGACGGACCTGCAGAGCGTCTGGAAGTGCTCGGTGTGTACAGCTGCGTGACTTGTGCCTGTGTTTCACATTTTCCCATAACCTTGGGCAGGTTCACAGTACCAGACATGTTGGCATGATTCCATTACCTGTGCTTTCCTTCAGGGAACCAGAAAACAAGGGCCTTTGGGCTCAGCTGACTTGGAGAACTGCTTTCTTGGTGTGCACCTCTCTACATCATGCCTTGTCAAGTCTGTGCCCCATTGCATGCCTATATCCCTTAGGGCCCACAGCATTCTGGCTGTGGGCCCCTGTCCTCCCTATCTCTGGAGCTTTCTGTGTGCACCTGTCTAGCTGTGCCCCCAGCGCTCCCTCCCTGTAGCTGGAAAAGGCCAAGGAGATGCCCAAGGCTCCAACAGCCCCAAGAGACCATGGCGGGCCTGGGACTGATACAATGTCGTGAAGAAGGTGCACATGCATCTACAGGGTCTCTTCCAGTACAAGGCATGGGATCTGAGACCAGAAAGGGAAGGTGGCATCCCTAGAACTAGTCCCTTCAGTTTACTACTACCCAGACCCACGGAGTCCCCGAACGGATGATGCCCTGGGAAACTGGCCCTTTGAGGCCCACAGCTCATGCCCCTCTTGGGCAGAAAGCACCATTTCTATCTCAACTACACCCAGAAGGCTTGATCGCACCCAAGGCCTCAATCATTTGAAAAATGCCAGGCCTTTATTTCAGTTGCTCTCACTATGCCCAGGTAGGACTCTGGAAAGACAGGCATCCCTGCTTGCCTACCTAGCCCATGCGCCAAGGAAGGAAGTCCCCAGTTGTGCCCAGGGACATCAAAAATGGTCACCTGGAAAGTAGGGTCGCTCTGAGTGTCACCTGGTGCAGATCCCCTAAGAGCAAATCGGAGATTCTGCTCCAGCGAGACCGCAAGAATCTACCCTGAAGATCAGACTGTCACCTTTGCCACTTGGTCTGACAGTCAGGGGGAAGACCCTAGAGGAGGGAAGGGATTCACGTCAGGGGGTTCAGCACGAACCATGAGGTATCTTTTGGCACGACCACGGAAAACCAGCAGGCTCTGTGCGGACCCCACGGCCCTCCTTGTCTCCCACTGTCCCAGGGTCCCTTGGGACAAGCAGCCAGCCCACCATCCTTGCGTCCTCACACTTCCCTGCCTCACAGGCACACGCTGACAGAGGGACACACACGTACACCCCACACATGTGCTCTCCTCGCCTTTCTGCACTGCCAGGGAGGTTGCAAGTGCCTGGTGGCATGCCACGCTCACACCCTGTGCCTGCTAGGATGCCTGGGGTTTCGCACGGACAGCCTACCTCAGCACAGCTGTCATGGAGTGTTCGATCGTGCCAGTGTGTGCTCCTTCAGGAGGGAGTGTGCTGCCTGACGGGCTGATCCTGGGCGGCACGGGGCCAGGACTTCTCCTGTGTATCCTTCTCATGAGTGTTGAATAAGGCTTTAGGGCAGCAGGCTCTCTGTGCCTCCTTCTCCTTCGGGTCTCTGCCCTTCTCTACAGGACCTTAGCCTCCTCACCACCCCGGGTCCTTCCATAGCCATGTCCAACAGTTCCATCAGCTGGCCCACTCTGCCACAGACTCAGGGGTCCACAGGCAGTGGTTTCAAAGCCGCACACCACCGGATTTTCCCTGGGCGAATCCTCTGACCACCCAACCCTCCACCTGGTCGAAATACACAAAATAACATGGTAGGAAATATGAATGCGTTTTCCTTTTTGGTCTAGTTGCACACATGGGAGCCATGCTCTGAATTATCACTGGCCATCCTTTTCTCTTTCCCACCCTGGACAGGATCACTGCAGAGATAGGTCGACCAATGACCCTCAGACTGGTGATGCTTCGTGCCTCCTCTTCTCGTCACTTAGCAGTTCCTCTCCTGACACCTTCATCTGTGCGTCTGCCCTGAGCCAGAAACACACACACACACACACACACACACACACAAACCCACATTAACACAGGTGACAAAAGGCCACGTGTGTATATACACACACATTCTTGGCATGGGGACACAAACACAAACAGGAGACACAGTTCATAATCTGCTTTGGGTCAAGGAGACATTCAGGCCACATGCCGGGCCAAGAAGAGCCAGGGGCAACATCCCTTGTCTGGCCTGGAGAAGGACACTGGAACAGGCATCTGCAAGGATGCTGGGCTCTCGCGCTTGCCTGACCACGACTCACATCTTCAGGCCCTGCAATACCATCAGACTTGCTCGTGGCTCTGGGTTCCCTGTGCTGTTCTGCAGCTCAGGTGGTCTGCAACCCAAAAGCAGGGGCTATTTCTCACCTCTCCTGCCCGCCTCCTGGCCCGTGTTTGCTGGGTAGTAACATGTCACTGGTAACATGGTTAGGACTTGCAGTTCTTGTGACTACTGTATCTGAAGGAAACAGGGGTGTGTGTGTGTTTCTATGTGTGTCTGATGTTTGTGTATCTCTGGATGTGTGTGTGTGTGTATGCGCGCGCGCGCGCAAGACTCCCGTCTCTCAGCTATTTCCAGGGATCATCCACATTTACAACAATAAATGTGTGCAGTTGCTGCTCTAGTGTACTCTCTCTGGTCATCCTGACCTAGAGGCCCTGGGTACTGATCCTCCTCAGATGCAGGCCTGAAGGGAAACCCCGAGTCATGGCTGTGACACTTACAGGTCTGGCTCTGACCAGATACTCCTCGGCTGTGCCTTTGGAACCTGCCAATGCCCAGGACCACATTTCCGTCAGCGGCCTGCAGCACCCTACCTCTGCCCTCGCCACACACCTGCACCCCCCCCCACTCCTGCACATGCTCCTGCTTCTGCTCCACCTCCTCCTCCTCTTCCCGACAGGCAAACAGCTAGGAGCAGCAAGAAGGATACAGCTTTGGCCCAGAAGCCAGGGATGCCCTGGAGGATGGCGCTTCTCCAAGCCAAGTGACGCTTCCTCCTCAGATGGTTCATGCGCATGAAGCGAACAGAGGCCCGGCAGTTTTCCTCATGCAGGGAGATCACTTCCAACTGCAGGGCGGTCAGTGCCTGTAGTGCATTTGACGCCGGCCACTCACTCGGGCCTCTAGGTCATTGCAGGCCCTGCTCCTCCACCGTCTTCTCCTCCAGCTCCTGGGAGGACCCCTGATCCCGCTCCTCATCTGCCACAACCTCCACCTCCTCCATGACGTCTTCCAGAAGCAGCTGGCACACTTGCCCGATCCACGCCTCGTCTCCGTCCACCAGGGCCCCCCCGCCACCCGCTGTCCTCCACCGCCTCCACCAGGTAGAGGCTGACCTCTTTGCCTGCTGTGCCACATGGTGGCGGCAAAGTCCCAGCGGTGCACGGCATCGCGACGGCAGGCCCCCTGGCCACTGCCCCCTGAGCACCCGGGCTCCCAGCTAAGAATGTCCAGAGTTCCGAGACGCGCCTGCCTTCCTCTGGCCGCCTCTCACGCTCCTCTGGGACATGGCTGTGACCCCAAGCTGGGGCAGATGCGAAGGGACCGGACATAATAGCACAGCAAGTGGTGTGCAATGGCGGCCGGGCTGAGGTAACCGGGTCTGGCTTGCTAGCTCTTTGGGGCGGGGTGAGAGCAGAATGGGCAGGAGGTGGGGCCTGGTGTGTGGCGGGTGGCCTGAGGCTGAAGAAGGGGGTTCCGGAGAGGCCAGGAGAGGGTGCTCGGAGATCAGCCCAACACGCGGGACCCCTAGGCTGTGAGACAGGCTCAGGCTGCTGGGTCAAATCGAGACCAATGGCAGAGAGGGTAGTGGGCGGCACCCTGAGGGAAATGCCCCTAGACCAGAGGGCGGCTTCCCCGCTGCCTGGGCTCCAGAGCCCCCACGTGGCGCCACTCGGCTTCAGGGAGGGCATGGCTATTGCTTCTGGCCTTACTGCAGGTGCTGGCATTGAATTGGCCTCTGGAATTTCAAGCCATGTGTTCTCACTCTGCAATCCAAAGAGCACACTGTTGTGTCCCATGGGACCGCCCATCCCTGGGAGCTCTCCCTGAGTATTTAAAGGATAGGCAGGGACACAAAGTGGCTGGATAATTTCCTTCCTGGGACAGGAGCCTGCTGCTGTCTGGAAGGTAGGGGAGTGTGTACAAACCCCAAGGTTTGGAAAACTTGACCTCCACTGTTCAGGGGCACCAGAGCCATAGGGCAGAGATCTCTCTCTTTGTCTCTGCTTCTCGCCAATCACTGATTCTGGTGATCCTGCTGTGTGTGCACCAGGGAATGCTGTCTGTGTGTCTCCGACTCTCTAAGTGGTGCTGTGGTCCTCTGCCATTCTCCAGACACCAGCGCTCAGAAGAGACGCTTCACCTTGGAGTGAAGGCAAGCCCTTCTCCTCCTCAGTGAGTGGCACCCATGGCAGATGAGACTGTTCTGGGCCACAGGGTCGGAGTGTGCTCTCTCAAACTGGAAAGCCCACGGTGGGTGGTTACTGCTGAAGCACAGAAGGGGACGGGCGACCCTCCCTCCCTCGCTGGGCAGACATGAACACTGTACAGGACTCTGGCGGCATGGCCACACCTTGTGCAGAGGGAGAAACAGGTCACGGTCTGCTGGCACGACAGAACTCCCTGAACCTTGCTGGAACGCCTCCCAGGGAGAGGCTAAGGACATCAGCGCGTTGAGTTCCCCGACACCCCAGTGCCAGAGGCCTGCACGATGGCCCATTTACCCTATCGAGGCCCTTTCAAAGATGTTCTGTTCTCCAGGTGAGAACACATCCCAGCCTACCCGGTGGCCCATACCTCTGGGGCTGGTACCAGCAAGACGATCAACCTAAGCCATCCTTCCTATAGTCCTCATAGGCGGTATCTGTGTTCTGCAAAGGGTACAAAGAGAGATGTCTCACACTAGATGATTCTGCAGGTAGCAGGTGCTTATGCTCCAGTGCCGCTGTATCTCTGAAACCTTACACAAAAGGCAAGGGGTGCTCATGCTCCTGGCCAGGACATGGAAAGAATGCCCAGCACTTAAGAAGGATGCCAAGGCCCTCATAGCTGTTTGTCCAAAGGGCTGTTGGCTCACCCACCGCAGCTTCTGTGCCTGGGACTACAGCCCAATCTGTGTCTCGGCTCCTCTGCACTCACCAATCATGCCCAGGTGATTTCCTCCTGCCTCTCCTTTCTGCCAGAAGTCCGGGCTGCAGGAGTCTATTTCCATGTGGAACTTGCTAACTCAGTGAGATCATAGGGCATGACTCCCTGGCTTCACTGCTTCTGCTGGCAAGAGTCTATGTTCTCTTCATGTTTCCGCTGTCCTTTCTTGCCTCACCCAGCTAGGTGTCTTCCAGCTGCTCACCCTCCCAAGTGTACTGGTAGGCGCTTCTGCGCACGTATATGCACACATGTCCACACTCACATCCCTGAGAGGAGACTTCCACATGTGTGGAAATACAGGCTTTCTTGGGGAGGAACATGGAATTTGGTAAGCACCCGACATTCTTTGTCCATGTTATTTTCCTTCACTTGCTCGTTGATCCTGTCAGCTTGCACTTCTATCTGTGTGACTTGTGCTCAAGGTTAAGAAGATCTTAGCATTGTTAATGACAGGGACGGACCTGCAGAGCGTCTGGCAGGCCTGGAAGTGCTCAGTTTGGACAGCTGAGTGACTTGCGTTTGTGTTCCACATTCTCCCATAACCTTGGGCAGGTTCACAGTACCAGGCATGTCGGCATGATTCCATTACCTGTGCTTTCCTTCAGGGAACCAGAAAACAAGGGCCTTTGGGCTCAGCTGACTTGGAGAACTGCTTTCTTGGTGTGCACCTCTCTACGTCATGCCTTGCCAAGTCTGTGCCCCATTGCATGCCTATATCCCTTAGGGCCCACTGCATTCTGGCTGAGGGCCGCTGTCCTCCCTATCTCTGGAACTTTCTGTGTGCACCTCTCTACCTGTGCCCCCAGCGCTCCCTTCCTGTAGCTGGAAAAGGCCAAGGAGATGCCCAAGGCTCCAACAGCCCCAAGAGACCGCGGCAGGCCTGGGACTGATACGATGTCGTGAAGAAGGTGCACATGCATCTACAGGGTCTCTTCCAGTACAAGGCATGGGATCTGAGACCAGAAAGGGAAAGTGGCATCCCTAGAACTAGTCCCTTCAGTTTACTACTACCAAGACCCACGGAGTCCCCGAACGGATGATGCCCTGGGAAAATGGCCCTTTGAGGCCCACAGCTCATGCCCCTCTTGGGCAGAAAGCACCATTTCTATCTCAAGTGCACCCAGAGGGCTTGATCCCAACCAAGACCTCAATCATTTGATAAATGCCAGGCCTTTATTTCAGTTGCTCTCACTAGGCCCAGGTAGGACTCTGGAAAGACAGGCATCCCTGCTTGCCTACCTAGCCTATGCGCTAAGGAACGCAGTCCGCACTTGTGCTCAGGGACATCGAAAATGGTCACCTGGAAAGGAGGGTCCCTCTGAGTGTCGCCTGGTGCAGATCCCCTGAGACCAAATCGGAGATTCTGCTCCAGCAAGACTGCCGGAATCCACCTTCAAGGTCAGGCTGTCACCTTTGCCACTCTGGCCTTACAGCCAGGGGCAAGACCTTAGAGGGGGGAAGGGATTCACGTCACGGGGTTCAGCACCAACCATGAGGTATCTTTTGGCACGACCACGGAAAACCAGCGGGCTCTGTGCGGACCCCACGGCCCTCCTTGTCTCCCACTGTCCCAGGGTCCCTTGGGACAAGCAGCCAGCCCACCATCCTTGCGTCCTCACACTTCCCTGCCTCACAGGCACACGCTGACAGAGGGACACACACGTACACCCCACACATGTGCTCTCCTCGCCTTTCTGCACTGCCAGGGAGGTTGCAAGTGCCTGGTGGCATGCCACGCTCACACCCTGTGCCTGCTAGGATGCCTGGGGTTTCGCACGGACAGCCTACCTCAGCACAGCTGTCATGGAGTGTTCGATCGTGCCAGTGTGTGCTCCTTCGGGAGGGAGTGTGCTGCCTGACGGGCTGATCCTGGGCGGCACGGGGCCAGGACTTCTCCTGTGTATCCTTCTCACGTGTGTGGAACAAGGCTCCAGGGCAGCAGGCTCTCTGTGCCTCCTCCTCCTTCAGGTCTCTGCCCTTCTCGACAGGACCTTAGCCTCCTCACCACCCCGGGTCCTGCCATAGCCACGTCCAACATTTCCATCAGCTGGCCCACTCCGCCACAGACTCAGGGGTCCACAGGCAATGGTTTCAAAGCCTCAGGCCACCTGATTTGCCCTGGGCGAATCCTCTGACCACCCAACCCTCCACCTGGTCTAATACACAAAATAACACGGTAGAAAATTTGAATGCGTTTTCCTTTTTGGTCTAGTTGCACACATGGGAGCCATGCTCTGAATTATCACTGGCCATCCTTTCCTCTTTCTCACCCTGGACAGGAGCACTGCAGAGATAGGTCGACCAATGACCCTCAGACAGGTGATGCTTCGTGCCTCCTCTTCTCGTCGCTTGGCAGTTCCTCTCCTGACACCTTCATCTGTGCGTCTGCCCTGAGCCAGAAACACACACACACGCACACACACACACACACACACTAACACAGGTGACACAAGACCACATGCTTCTCATGGGGACACAAACACAAACAGGAAACACAGTTCATAATCTGCTTTGGGTCAAGGAGACATTCAGGCCACATGCCGGGCCAAGAAGAGCCAGGGGCAACAGCCCTAGTCTGGCCTGGAGAAGGACACTGGAACAGGCATCTGCAAGGATGCTGGGCTCTCACGCTTGCCTGACCACGACTCACATCTTCAGGCCCTGCAATACCATCAGACTTGCTCGTGGCTCTGGGTTCCCTGTGCTGTTCTGCAGCTCAGGTGGTCTGTAACCCAAAAGCAGGGGCTATTTCTCACCTCTCCTGCCCGCCTCCTGGCCCGTGTTTGCTGAGTAGTAGCACGTCACTGGTAACATGGTTAGGACTTGCAGTTCTTGTTACTACCGTATCTGAAAGAACCTGGGGTGTGTGTGTGTTTCTATGTGTGTCTGAATCTGTGTGTATCTCTGGGTGTGTGTGTGTGTGTGTATGCGCACGCGCGCGAGACTCCCATGTCTCAGCTATTTCCAGGGATCATCCACATTTACAACAATAAATGTGTGCAGTTGCTGCTCTAGTATACTCTCTCTGGTCATTCTGACCTAGAGGCCCTGGGTACTGATCCTCCTCAGATGTAGGCCTGAAGGGAAACCCCGAGTCATGGCAGTGACACTTACAGGTGTGGCTCTGACCAGATACTCCTCGGCTGTGCCTTTGGAACCTGCCAATGCCCAGGACCACACTTCTGTCAGCGGCCTGCAGCACCCTTCCTGTGCCCTAGCCACACATCCGCACCCCCCCACTCCTGCACATGCTCCTGCTTCTGCTCCACCTCCTCCTCCTCTTCCCGACAGGCAAACAGCTAGGAGCAGCAAGAAGGATACAGCTTTGGCCCAGAAGCCAGGGATGTCCTGGAGGATGGCGCTTCTCCAAGCCAAGTGACGCTTCCTCCTCAGATGGTTCATGCGCATGAAGCGAACAGAGTCCCGGCAGTTTTCCTCATGCAGGGAGATCACTTCCAACTGCAGGGCGGTCAGTGCCTGTAATGCATTTGACGCCGGCCACTCACTCGGGCCTCTAGGTCATTGCAGGCCCTGCTCCTCCACCGTCTTCTCCTCCAGCTCCTGGGAGGACCCCTGATCCCGCTCCTCATCTGCCACAACCTCCACCTCCTCCATGACGTCTTCCAGAAGCAGCTGGCACACCTGCCCGATCCCCACCTCGTCTCCGTCCACCAGGGCCCCCCCGCCACCCGCTGTCCTCCACCGCCTCCACCAGGTAGAGGCTGACCTCTTTGCCTGCTGTGCCACATGGTGGCGGCAAAGTCCCAGTGGTGCACGGCATCACGACTGCAGGCCCCCTGGCCACTGCCCCCTGAGCACCCGGGCTCCCAGCTAAGAATGTCCAGAGTTCCGAGACGTGCCCGCCTTCCTCTGGCCACCTCTCAGGCTCCTCTGGGACATGGCTGTGACCCCGACCTGGGGCAGATGCGAAGGGACCGGACATAATAGCACAGCAAGTGGTGCTCAATGGCGGCCAGGCTGAGGTAACCGGGTCTGGCTTGCTAGCTCTTTGCGGTGGTGTGAGAGCGGAATGGTCAGGAGGTGGGGCCTGGTGTGTGGCGGGTGGCCTGAGGCTGAAGCAAGGGCTTCTGGGGAGGCAACGACAGGGTGCACAGAGATCAGCCCAACACGCGGGACCCCTAGGCTGTGAGACAGGCTCAGGCTGCTGGGTCAAATCGAGACCAATGGCAGAGAGGCTAGTGGGCGGCACCCTTAGGGAAACTCCCCTAGACCAGAGGGCGGCTTCCCCGCTGCCTGGGCTCCAGAGCCCCCACGTGGCGCCACTCGGCTTCAGGGAGGGCATGGCTATTGCTTCTGGCCTTACTGCAGGTGCTGGCATTGAATTGGCCTCTGGAATTTCAAGCCATGTGTTCTCACTCTGCAATCCAAAGAGCACACTGCTGTGTCCCATGGGACCGCCCATCCCTGGGAGCTCTCCCTGAGTATCTAAAGGATATGCAGGGACACAAAGGGGCTGGATAATTTCCTTCCTGGGACAGGAGCCTGCTGCTGTCTGGAAGGTAGGGGAGTGTGTACAAACCCCACCGTTTGGAAAACTTGACCTCCACTGTTCAGGGGCACCAGAGCCATAGGGCAGAGATCTCTCTCTTTGTCTCTGCTTCTCGCCTATCACTGATTCTGGTGATCCTGCTGTGTGTGCACCACGGAATGCTGTCTGTGTGTTTCCGACTCTCTAAGTGGTGCTGTGGTCCTCTGCCATTCTCCGGACACCAGCGCTCAGAAGAGACGCTTCACCTTGGAGTGAAGGCAAGCCCTTCTCCTCCTCAGTGAGTCGCACCCATGGCAGATGAGACTGTTCTGGGCCACAGGGTCGGAGAGTGCTCTCTCAAACTGAAAAGCCCATGGTGGGTGGTCACTGCTGAAGCACAGAAGGGGACGGGCGAGCCTCCCTCCCTCGCTGGGCAGACATGAACACTGCACAGGACTCTGGCGGCATGGCCACACCTTGCGCAGAGGGAGAAACGGGTCATGGTCTGCTGGCATGACGGCACTCCCTGAACCTTGCTGGATGCCTCCCAGTGAGAGGCTAAGGACACCAGCGCGTTGAGTTCCAAGACACACCAGCGCCGGAGGCCTGCACGATGGCCCGTTTACCCTATGGAGGCTCTTTTAAAGAGGTTTTGTTCTCCAGGTGAGAACACATCCCAGCCTACCCGCTGGCCCAAACATCGGGGCTGTAACCAGCAAGACGATCAACCTAAGCCATCCTTCCTATAGTCCTCATAGGCGGTATCTGTGTTCTGCAAAGGGTACAAAGAGAGATGTCTCACACTCGATGATGCTGCAGGTATCAGGTGCTTATGTTCCGTGCCGCTGTATCTCTGAATCCTTACACAAAAGGCAAGGGGTGCTCATGCTCCTGGCCAGGACATGGAAAGAATGCCCAGCACTTAAGAAGGATGCCAATGCACTCGTAGCTCATTGCCCAAAGGGCTGTTGGCTCACCCACTGCAGCTTCTGTGCCTGGGACTGCAGCCCAGTCTGTGTCTCGGCTCCTCTGCACTCACCAATCACGCCCAGGTGATTTCCTCCTGCCTCTCCTTTCTGCCAGAGCTCCGGGCTGCAGGCGTCTATTTCCATGTAGAACTTGCTAACTCAGTGAGATCATAGGGCATGATTCCCTGGCTTCACTGCTTCTGCTGGCCAGACTCTATGTTCCCTTCATGTTTCGGCTATCCTTTCTTGCGTCACCTAGCTAGGTGTCTTCTGACTGCTCACCCTCACAAGTGTACTGGTAGGCGCTTCTGCACACGAATATGCACACATGTCCACATGTCCACACTCACATCCCTGAGAGGAGACTTACACATGTGCGGATGTACAGGCTTTCTTGTCCAGGAACATGGATTTTGGGAAGCACCCGACATGCTTTGTCCATGTTATTTTCCTTCCCTTGCTCGTTGATCCTGTCAGCTTGCACTTCTATCTCTGTGATGTGTGATCAAGGTTAACAAAATCTTGGCATTGTTCATGACAGGGACGGACCTGCAGAGCATCTGACAGGCGTGGAAGTGCTCGGTGTGGACAGCTGAGTGACTTGCGCCTTTGCTCCACATTCTCCCATAACCTTGGGCAGGTTCACAGTACCAGTCATCTCGGCATGATTCCATTACCTGTGCTTTCCTTCAGGGAACCAGAAAACAAGGGCCTTTGGGCTCAGCTGACTTGGAGAACTGCTTTCTCAGTGTGCACGTCTCTACATCATGCCTTGTCAAGTCTGTGCCCCATTGCATGCCTATACCCCTTAGGACCCACAGCATTCTGGCTGAGGGCCCCTGTCCTCCCTGTCTTGGAGATTTCTGTGTGCACCTGCCTACCTGTGCCCCCAGCGCTCCCTCCCTGTAGCTGGAAAAGGCCAACGAGATGCCCAAGGCTCCAACAGCCCCAAGAGACCGTGGCAGGCCTGGCACTGACACAATGTCGTGAAGAAGGTGCACATGCATCTACAGGGTCTCTTCCAGTACAAGGCATGGGATCTGAGGCCAGAAAGGGAAGGTGGCATCCCTAGAACTACCCAGAACCACGGAGTCCTTGAACAGATGATGCGCTGGGAAACTGTCACTTTGAGGCCCACAGCTCATGCCCCTCTTGGGCAGAAAGCACCATTTCTATCTCAAGTGCACCCAGAGGGCTTGATCCCACCCAAGGCTTCAATCATTTGATAAATGACAAGCATTTATATCAGTTGCTCTCACTAGGCCCAGGTAGGACTCTGGAAAGACAGGCATCCCTGCTTGCCTACCTAGCCCACGTGCCAAGGAAGGCAGTCCCCAACTGTGTCCACGGACATCGAAAACGGTCACCTGGAAAGTAGGGTCCCTCTGAATGTCGCCTGATGCAGATCCCGAAAGACCAAATTGGAGATTCTGCTCCAGCGAGACTGCCAGAATCCACCCTCAAGATCAGAATGTGACCTTTGCCACTCTGGCCTTACAACCAGGGACAAGATCCCAGAGGAGGGAAGGGATTCATGTCAGGGCTTTCAGCACGAAACATGAGGTATCTTTTGGCATGTCCGCTGAAAACCAGCAAACTCTGAACGGAACCCAGGGCCCTCCCTGTCTCCCACTGCCCCAAGGTCCCTTGGGACAAGCCGCCAGCCCACCATGCTTGCATCCTCCCACCTCCCTGTCTCACGGACTCACGGCCAGAGAGGGACACACATGTACACACCACCGTGTGCCCTCTTCGCATTTCTGTACTGCCAGGGAGGTTTCAACTGCCTGGTGGCATGCCATTGTAACACCCTGTTCCTGCTAGTTTCCCTAGGGTTTCACACGGACAGCCTACCTCAGCACAGCTGACGTTTACTGTTTGATAGTGCCAGATTGTGCTCCTTCGGGAGGGAGCATGCTGCGTGACGGGCTGATCCTGGGCACCACGGGCCCAGGACTTCTCCTGTGTATCCTTCTCACGTGTGTGGAACAAGGCTCCAGGCAGCAGGCTCTCTGTGCCTCCTCCTCCTTCGGGTCTCTGCCCTTCTCTACAGGACCTTAGCCTCCTCACCACCCCGGGTCCTGCCATAGCCACGTCCAACATTTCCATCATCTGGCCCACTCTGCCACAGACTCAGGGGTCCACAGGCAGTGGTTTCAAAGCCCCACCCCACCTGATTTGCCCTGGCCGAATCCTCTGACCACCCAACCCTCCACCTGGTCCAAATACACAAAATAACACGGAAGAAAATGTGAACGTGTTTTCCTTTTTGGTCTAGTTGCACACTGGGAGCTGTGGTCTGAATTATCACTGGCGTTCCTTTCCACTTTCCCACCCTGGACAGGATCACTGCAGAGATACTTCGACCAATGACCCTCAGACTGGGGACGCCTCATGACTCCTCTCTCATCCCTCGGCAGTTCCTCTCCTGACACCTTCATCTGTGCCTCTGCCCTGAGCCAGAAACACACACACACACACACACAGACCCACATTAACACGGGTGACACAAGACCACGTGCGTGTATACACACACATGCTGGGAATGGCGACACAAACACAAAGAGGGAACACAGCTCTCTCAGTGGCCCATGCCCAGCAATGTGGGAAATGGCATCAATAGGCACCATGTCCTTGCCATGCGGCCCCCTGTCCACCTCGTCCCACAGCTCTTCCGCATTTGCCCAAGCCGGCCTGAAGCCGGTCCCAGCGCAGCCTGCGTGGTGGCGGTGAGACGGCAAGTGGTGGATGTGGAAATTCACAGACGACCCCAAAGTCAGCACCTAAGTGCACTGGGACCCCAGAGAGGACGCCCTCCAGTCATAGGCTATCCCAGGAGCAGTGGCGGGAGGAAAGGACCCAGTAAATTTCAAACTTT
The DNA here is from genome assembly GCF_019320065.1 of Cervus canadensis. Classification (NCBI taxonomy): domain Eukaryota; kingdom Metazoa; phylum Chordata; class Mammalia; order Artiodactyla; family Cervidae; genus Cervus; species Cervus canadensis. Next base: position 7,314,046 of record NC_057420.1, read on the forward strand.
CTGAGCAGCAGAAGGCCGGGGATAGCACGACTGACTGAAGGATGACTCTGACAAACATCATTCACCCTGCCTTGAGCAGAATCCCCGAGGATTCTGGCATTGCAACCACAGCTGCTTGGAGGCAGACTTCCTTCACTCACGGCCACACTGAGTCCCCACGCGTCCATTCTCAGCACGTCACCTGTTATGTGCATGACCCAACCCATGCTCCGCAGCCAGCTTGCATGAGCCTGAGGATCCCCATCTGGGAAAGGACAGTGCCCCAGCCTCTACACGGATGTCCCCTCAGGGCACCCCTGCAGACCCCCTCACCACCTGTGTTTCTGTCAGCTACCTCTCATGGCACAAATTTCCTCCCTGGGGTAGTACTTCAGGAGATCGTCCCACACGTCCTGGCCAATGATCTGATGGCAATAAGACCAAGGTCAGCCCGGGGCTCACCAGGCCCCAGACCCTCCCGTGAGAAGCCAAGAGCTCCAATATCAATCGCTAACTGTGCACAGGCCCAAACCAAACGCACCTCAGCAATCCTGTTCAATTCTGCGCAGTTGTGGCCTGACAGCCAATTGAGAAAGTTCAGGCTCCTGGTGTCCAGCCTGCGGATGGGTGCTCCCAGTTCAAAGTCCCAGAACCAGTGGACTGGTGTGGAACAACGTGTCCTATAGCTGTAGAAAGGCAGGGGAGACCGGGGCGGATGTGGCAGCTGAAGCATCCACCCACACCCCCAACCCCGGCCCCCTTTTGTACCCACACTCACCACACTGGGAGGTACGTTTACCAGTGATGTCAAGGTAATATTCCTTAACAATCACCGTGTTCCAGAAGTACGGGTTATCCTGAAAGGAGAAGATCAGCTTGCAGCAGGACCGTGGATGGCTCCGCACTTGCACCTGCCAGCACAGGGAAGAGGGAAAAGTTGCAAATTCTAGGGGCCTCTGCTTGCCGCCCAGGCGGGCCTTTACAGCCTCCATGACGCCTCTGCAAAGTCTCACAGTACAGGACCCTGGATAACACCATCCCCCACCTCCCTGTCAAGTGCCATACCCACCCATCCTCAGCCTCCCTCACTGACCTTGAAGTCGATCATGTACCTAAGAAAATCTTCATCCTGAGTGCTGATTATGATTGACACTTGAGGCTGGTTCATAATCTGCTTTGGGGCAAGCAGACATTCATGCCACATGCCGGGCCAAGAAGAGGGGCACATTCCAGGGGCAACAGCCCTAGTCTGGCCTGGAGAAGGACACTGGAACAAGCATCTGCAAGGATGCTGGGCACTCGCGCTTGCCCGGCCACGACTCATGTCTTCAGGCCCTGCCATACCATCAGACCTGCTGGTGGATCTGGCTTCCCTGTGCTGTTTTGCAGCTCAGGTAGTCTGCAACCCCAAAGCAGGGGCGATTTCTCACCTCTCCTGCCCGCCTCCTGGCCTGTGTTTGCTGGTTGGTGGCATGTCACTGGTAACATGGTTAGGACTTGCAGTGCTTGTGACTACCGAATCTGAAAGAAACAGGGGTGTGTTTGTGTTTGTATATGTGTCTGAATGTGTGTGTATCTCTGGGTGTGTGTGTGTGTGTGTGTGTGCATGCGAGACTCCCATGTCTCAGCTATTTCCGGGGATCATCCACATTTACAACAATAAATGTCTGCAGTTGCTGCTCTAGTGTACTCTCTCTGGTCATCCTGATCTAGAGGCCCTGGGTACTGATCCTCCTCAGACGCAGGCCTGAAGGGGAAACCACGAGTCATGGCTGTAACACTTACAGATGTAGCTCTGACCAGATACTACTCGGCTGTGCCTTTGGAACCTGCCAGTGCCCAGGACCACACTTCCGTCAGCGGCCTGCAACACCCTTCCTGTTCCCTCGCCACACACCCGCACCCCCCACTCCTGCACATGCTCCTGCTTCTGATCCACTTCCTCCTCCTCTTCCTGACAGGCAAACAGCTAGTTGCAGCAGGAAGGATACCGCTTTGGCCCAGAAACCAGGGATGCCCTGGAAGATGGAGCTTCTCTGAGCCAAGTGACGCTTCCTCCTCAGATGGTTCATGTGCATGAAGCGAACGGAGGCCCGGCGGTTTTCCTCATGCAGGGAGCTCACTTCCAACTGCAGGGCTGTCAGTGCCTGTAGCACATTGGGCGCTGGCCGCTCACTCGGGCCTCCAGGTCTTTCCAGGCCCTGCTCCTCCAGCGTCTTCTCCTTCAGCTCCTGGGAGAGCCCCTGATCCCGCTCCTCATCTGCCACAACCTCCACCTCCTCCATAACGTCTTCCGCCAACAGCTGGCACACTCGCCCGATCCCCACCTCGTCTCCATCCACCACGGCCCCCCGCTGTCCTCCACCGCCTCCTTCACGTAGAGGGTGACCTCGTCGGCTGCTGTGCCACCTGGTGGCTGCCAAGTCCCAGCCGTGCACGGCATCGCACGGCAGGCCCCCTGGCCACTGCACCCTGAGCACCCGGCTTCCAGCTAAGAAGGTCCGGAGTCCCGGGAGGCTCCCCCTTCCTCTGGCCCCCTCTCACGCTCCTCTGGGACATGGCTGTGACCCCGAGCTGGAGCAGAGGCGAAGGGACCGGACATAATAGCACAGCAAGTGGTGTGCAATGGCGACCGGGTTGAGGTAACCGGGTGTGATTCCCTCGCTCTTTGGGGCAGGGTGAGAGCGGAGTGGTCAGGAGGTGGGGCCTGGTGTGTGGCGGGTGGCCTGAGGCTGAAGAAGGGGGTTCCGGAGAGGCCAGGAGAGGGTGCTCGGAGATCAGCCCAACACGCGGGACCCTAGGCTGTGAGACAGGCTCAGGCTGCTGGGTCAAATCGAGACCAATGGCAGAGAGGGTAGTGGGCGGCACCCTGAGGGAAACGCCCCTAGACCAGAGGGCGGCTTCCCCGCTGCCTGGGCTCCAGCGCCCCCACGTGGCCACACTCGGCTTCAGGGAGGGCAGGGCTATTGCTTCTGACGTTTCTGACCGCGCTGGCATTGAACTGGCCTCTGGAATTTCAAGCCATGTGTTCTCGCTCTGCAATCCACAGAGCACACTGCTGTATCCCATGGGACCGCCCATCCCTGGGAGATCTCCCTGAGTATCTAAAGGTTAGGCAGGGGCACAAAGTGGCTGGATACTTTCCTCCCTGGGATAGGAGCCTGCTGCTGTCTGGAAGGTAGGGGAGTGTGTACAAACCCAACGTTTGCAACAGTTGAGCTCCACTCTTCAGGGGCACCAGTGCCATAGTGCAGAGATCTCTCTCTTTGTCTCTGCTTCTGGCCTGTCACTGTTTCTGGCAATCCTGATGTGTGTGCACCAGGGAATGCTGTCTGTGTTTCTCCAACTCTAAGTGGTGCTGTGGTCCTCTGCCATAATCCGGACAGCAGCGCTCAGAAGAGACGCTTCACCTTGAAGTGAAGTCAAGTCCTTCTCCTTCTGAATGAGTCACACCCACGGCAGATGAGACTGTTCTGGGCCACAGGGTCGGAGAGTGCTCTCTCAAACTGGAAAGCACACAGTGGGTGGTCACTGCTGAAGCACAGAAGGGGACAGGCGACCCTCCTTCCCTGGCTGGGCAGACATGAACACTGCACAGGACTCTGGCGGCATGGCCACACCTTGTGCAGAGGGAGAAACTGGTCACAGTCTGCTGGCAAGACAGAACTCCCTGAACCTTGCTGGAATGCCTCCCAGTGAGAGGCTAAGGACACCACCGCACTGAGTTCCACGACACACCAGTGCCGGAGGCCTGCACGATGGCCCATTTACACTATCCAGGCCCATTAAAACAGGTTCTCTTCTCCAGGTGAGAACACATCCCAGCCTACCAAGTGGCCCAAACCTGTGTGGCTGGTACCAGCAAGACAACCAACCTAAGCCATCCTTCCTATAGTCCTCATATGCGGTATCTGTGTTCTGCAAAGTGTACAAAGAGAGATGTCTCACACTCGTTGATTCTGCAGGTAGCATCTGCTTATGCTCCAGTGCCGCTGTATCTCTGAAACCTTACACAAAAGGCAAGGGGTGCTCATGCTCCTGGCCAGGACACAGAAAGAATGCCCAGAACTTAAGAAGGATGACAAGGCCCTCGTAGCTCGTTGTCCAAAGAGCTGTTGGCTCACCCACTGCAGCTTCTGTGCCTGGGACTGCAGCCTAGTCTGTGTCTCGGCTCCTCTGCACTCACCAGTCACGCCCAGGTGATTTCCTCCTGCCTCTCCTTTCTGCCAGAGCTCTGGGCTGCAGACATCGGTTTCCATGTAGAAATTGCTAACTCAGTGAGACAATAGGGCATGATTCCCTGGCTTCACTGCTTCTGCTGGCCAGACTCTATGTTCCCTTCATATTTCTGCTGTCCTTTCTTGCATCACCTATCTACGTGTCTTCCTACTGCTCACCCTCACAAGTGTACTGGTAGGCGCTTCTGCGCACGAATATGCACACATGTCCACATGTCCACACTCACATCCCTGAGAGGAGACTTACACATGTGCGGAAGTACAGGCTTTCTTGTCCAGGAACATCGATTTTGGGAAGCACCTGACATTCCTTGTCCACGTTATTTTCCTTCACTTGCTCGTTGATCCTGTCAGCTTGCACTTCTCTCTGTGACGTGTGATCAAGGTTAACAAAATCTTGGCATTGTTCATGACAGGCACAGACCTGCAGAGCGTCTGGCAGGCGTGGAAGTGCTCGGTGTGGACAGCTGAGTGACTTGCGCCTGTGTTCCACATTCTCCCATAACCTTGGGCAGGTTCACAGTACCAGTCATGTTGGCATGATTCCATTCCCTGTGCTTTCCTTCAGGGAACCAGAAAACAAGGGCCTTTGGGCTCAGCTGACTTGGAGAACTGCTTTCTCAGTGTGCACGTCTCTACATCATTCCTTGTCAAGTCTGTGCCCCATTGCATGCCTATACCCCTTAGGGCCCAGAGCATTCTAGCTGAGGGCCACTGTCCTCTCTGTCTTGGAGAGTTCTGTGTGCACCTGCCTACCTGTGCCCCCAGTGCTCTCTCCCTGTAGCTGGAAAAGTCCAACGAGATACCCAAGGCTCCAACAGCCCCAAGAGACCTGGGCCTGGGACTGATACAATGTCGTGAAGAAGGTGCACATGCATCTACACGGTCTCTTCCAGTACAAGGCATGGGATCTGAGGCTAGAAAGGGAACGTGGCATCCCTAGAACTAGTCCCTTCAGTTTACTACTACCCAGACCCACGGAGTCCCGGAACGGATGATGCCCTGGGAAACTGGCCCTTTTAGGCCCACACCTCATGCCCCTCTTGGGCAGAAAGCACCATTTCTATCTCAAGTGCACCCAGAGGGCTTGATCCCACCCAAGGCCTCAATCATTTGATAAATGACAAGCATTTATATCAGTTGCTCTCACTAGGCCCAGGTAGGACTCTGGAAATACAGGCATCCCTGCTTGCCTACCTAGCCCACGTGCCAAGGAAGGCAGTCCCCAGCTGTGTCCACGGACATCGAAAACGGTCACCTGGAAAGTAGGATCCCTCTGAATGTCGCCTGGTCCAGATCCCCTAACACCAAATTGGAGATTCTGCTCCAGCGAGACTGCCAGAATCCACCCTCAAGATCAGAATGTGACCTTTGCCACTCTGGCCTTACATCCAGGGACAAGATCCCAGAGGAGGGAAGGGATTCATGTCAGGGCTTTCAGCCCGAACCCTGAGGTATCTTTTGGCAGGTCCTCTGAAAACCAACAGGCTCTGAGCGGACCACAGGGCCCTCCTTGTCTCCCACTGCCCCAAGGTCCCTTGGGACAAGCAGCCAGCCCACCATCCTTGCATCCTCCCAATTCCCTGCCTCACAGGCACACGCCGGCAGAGGGACACACATGTACACACCACCATGTGCCCTCCTCGCATTTCTGTACTGCCAGGGAGGTTGCAAGTGCCTGGTTGCATGCCACGCTCACACCCTGTGCCTGCTAGTTTGCCTGGGGTTTCACACGGACAGCCTACCTCAGCACAGCTGTCATGTAGTGTTCGATCGTGCCAGTTTGTGCTCCTTCGGGAGGGAGCATGCTGCGTGACGGGCTGATCCTTGGCATCACGGGCCCAGGACTTCTCCTGTGTATCCTTCTCACGTGTGTGGAACAAGGCTCCAGGCAGCAGGCTCTCTGTGCCTCCTCCTCCTTCGGGTCTCTGCCCTTCTCTACAGGACCTTAGCCACCTCACCACCCCGGGTCCTGCCATAGCCACGTCCAACATTTCCATCGTATGGCCCACTCTGCCACAGACTCAGGGGTCCACAGGCAGTGGTTTCAAAGCCCCATCCCACCTGATTGGCCCTGGCCGAATCCTCTGACCACCCAACCCTCCACCTGGTCCCAATACACAAAATAACACGGAAGAAAATGTGAACGTGTTTTCCTCTTTAGTCTAGTTGCACATATGGCAGCCATGCTCTGAATTATCACTGGCCTTCCTTTCCACTTTCACACCCTGGACAGGATCTCTGAAGAGATACTTCGACCAATGACCCTCAGTCTGGGGACGCCTCGTGCCTGTTCTTCTCGTCACTTGGCAGTTCCTCTCCTAACACCTTCATCTGTGCGTCTGCCCTGAGCCAGAAACACACACACACACAGACCCACATTAACACGGGTGACACAAGACCATGTGTCTATATACACACACACATGCTGGGAATGAGGACACAAACACAAAGAGGGAACACAGCTCTCTCAGTAGCTGAAGACGCCCGTGCCTAGCAATGTGGGAAATGGCATCAGTAGGCACCATGTCCTTGCTTTGGGGCCCCCTGTCCACCTCGTCCCACAGCTCTTCCGCATTTGCCCAAGCCGGCCTGAAGCCGGTCCCAGCGTGGCCTGCGTGGTGGCGGTGAGACAGTGAGTGGTGGATGTGGAAATGCACAGACGACCCCAAAGTCAGCACCTAAGTGCACTGGGATCCCAGAGAGGACGCCCTCCAGTCATAGGCTATTCCAGGAGCAGTGGCGGGAGGCAAGGACCCAGAAAATCTCAAACTTTCTGAGCAGCAGAAGGCCGGGGATAGCACGACTGACTGAAGGATGACTCTAACAGACATCATTCACCCTGCCTCGAGCAGAATCACCGAGGATTCTGGCATTGCAACCACAGCTGCTTGGAGGCAGACTTCCTTCACTCACGGCCACACTGAGTCCCCACGCGTCCAGTCTCAGCACATCACCTGCTATGTGCATGACCCAAACCCAGGTTCCACAGCCAGCTTGCATGAGCCTGAGGATCCCCATCTGGGAAAGGACAGTGCCCCAGCCTCTACACGGCTGTTCCCTCGGGGCCCCCCTGCAGACCCCCTCACCACCTGTGTTTCTGTCAGCTACCTCTCATGGCACAAATTTCCTCCCTGGGGTAGTACTTCAGGAGATCGTCCCACACGTCCTGGCCAATGATCTGATGGCAATAAGACCAAGGTCAGCCCGGGGCTCACCAGGCCCCTAACCCTCCCTTGAGAAGCCAAGAGCTCCAATATCAATCACTAACTGTTCAGGCCCAAACCAAACGTACCTCAGCAATCCTGTTCGATTCTGCGCAGTTGTGGCCTGACAGCCAATTGAGAAAGTTCAGGCAGCTGGTGTCCAGCCTGCGGCTGGGTGCTCCCCGGTCAAAGTCCCAGAACCAGTGGACTGGTGTGGAACGACGTGCCTTATAGCTGTAGAAAGGCAGGGGAGACAGGGGCGGATGTGGCAGCTGAAGCATCCACCCACACCCCCAACCCCGGGCCCCTTGTGTACCCACACTCACCACACTGGGAGGTACGTTTACCAGTGATGTCAAGTTAATATTCCTTAACAATCACCGTGTTCCAGAAGTACGGGTTTTCCTGAAAGGAGAAGATCAGCTTGCAGCAGGACCGTGGATGGCTCCGCACCTGCACCTGCCAGCACAGGGAAGAGGGAAAATGTGCAAGCATCGAGGGCCCTCTGCTTACCGCCCAGGCGGGCCTTTACAGCCTCCATGACGCCTCTGCAAAGTCTCACAGTACAGCCCCTGGATAACACCATCCCCCACCTCCCTGTCAAGTGCCATACCCACCCATCCTCAGCCTCCCTCGCTGACCTTGACGTCGATCATGTACCTAAGAAAATCTTCATCCTGAGCGCTGATTATGATTGACACTTGAGGGTGGTTCATAATCTGCTTTGGGTCAAATAGACATTCAGGCCACATGCTGGGCCAAGAAGAGCCAGGGGCAACAGCCCTAGTCTGGCCTGGAGAAGGACACTGGAACAAGCATCTGCAAGGATGCTGGGCACTCGCACTTGCCCGGCCACGACTCACATCTTCAGGCCCTGCAATACCATCAGACCTGCTGGTGGCTCTGGGTTCCCTGTGCTGTTCTGCAGCTCAGGTGATCTGCAACCCAAAAGCAGGGGCGATTTCTCACCTCTCCTGCCCGCCTCCTGGCCTGTGTTTGCTGGGTAGTGGCATGTCACTGGTAACATGGTTAGGACTTGCACTCCTTGTGACTACCGAATCTGAAGGAAACTGGGGTGTGTTTGTGTTTCTATGTGTGTCTGAATGTTTCTGTATCTCTGTGTGTGTGTGTGTGTGTGTGTGTGTGTGTGTGTGTGTGTGTGTGTGTGTGCGCGCGAGACTCCCATGTCTCAGCTATTTCCGGGGATCATCCACATTTACAACAATAAATGTCTGCAGTTGCTGCTCTAGTGTACTCTCTCTGGTCATCCTGATCTTGAGGCCCTGGGTACTGATCCTCCTCAGACGCAGGCCTGATGGGGAAACCCCGAGTCATGGCTGTGACACTTACAGGTGTGGCTCTGACCAGATACCACTCGGCTGTGCCTTTGGAACCTGCCAATGCTCAGGACCACACTTCCGTCAGAGGCCTTAAGCACCCTTCCTGTTTCCTCACCACACACCCGCACCCTCCACTCCTGCACATGCTCTTGCTTCTGCTCCATCTCCTCCTCCTCTTTCTGACAGGCAAACAGCTAGTTGCAGCAGGAAGTATACAGCTTTGGCCCAGAAACCAAGGATGCCCTGGAGGATGGAGCTTCTCCGAGCCAAGTGACGCTTCCTCCTCAGATGGTTCATGTGCATGAAGCGAACGGAGGCCCGGTGGTTTTCCTCATGCAGGCAGCTCACTTCCAACTGCAGGGCGCTCAGTGCCTGTAGCGCATTTGGCGCCGGCCGCTCACTCGGGCCTCCAGGTCTTTCCAGGCCCTGCTCCTCAAGCGTCTTCTCCTCCAGCTCCTGGAAGGACCCGTGATCCTGCTACTCATCTGCCACAACCTCCACCTCCTCCATGACGTCTTCTGCCGACAGCTGGCACACTCCCCCGATCCCCACCTCGTCTCCATCCACCAGGGCCCTCCCGCTGTCCACCGCCTCCTCCACGTAGAGGGTGACCCCTTCGCCTGCTATGCCACCTGGTGGCTGCAAAGTCCCAGCCGTGCACAGCATCACGATGGCAGGCTCCCTGGCCACTGCCCCCTGAGCACCCGGGCTCCCAGCTAAGAAGGTCTGGAGTCCGGGGATGCTCCCACCTTCCTCTGGCCCCTCTCACACTACTCTGCAATATTGATGTGACCCCGAGCTGGAGCAGATGCGAACGGACCAGACATAATAGCAGAGTAAGTGGTGCGCAATGGCGGCCGGGTTGAGGTAACCCGGTGTGGCTCACTAGCTCTTTGGGGCGGGCTGAGAGCAGAATGGGCAGGAGGTGGGGCCTGCTGTGTGGCGGGTGGCCTGAGGCTGAAGAAAGGGGTTCCGGAGAGGCCAGGAGAGGGTGCTCGGAGATCAGCCCAACACGCGGGACCCCTAAGCTGTGAGACAGGCTCAGGCTGCTGGGTCAAATCGAGACCAATGGCAGAGAGGCTAGTGGGCGGCACCCTTAGGGAAACGCCCCTAGACCAGAGGGCAGCTTCCCCGCTGCCTGGGCTCCAGCGCCCCCACGTGGCCACACTCGGATTCAGGGAGGGCATGGCTATTGCATCTGGCGTTCCTGCAGGTGCTGGCATTGAATTGGCCTCTGGAATTTCAAGCCATGTGTTCTTGCTCTGCAATCCAAAGAGCACACTGCTGTGTCCCATGGGACTGCCCATCCCTGGGAGATCTCCCTGAGTATCAAAATGTTAGGCAGGGGCGCAAAGTGGCTGGATACTTTTCTCCCTGGGATAGGAGCCTGCTGCTGTCTGGATTGTAGGGGAGTGTGTACAAAACCAACGTTTGCAACACTTGACCTCCACTCTTCATGGGCACCAGAGCCATAGGGCAGAGATCTCTCTTTGTCTCTGCTTCTCGCCTATCACTGTTTTTGGCGATCCTGCTGTGTCAAGTCTGTGCCCCATTGCATGCCTATACCCCTTACGGCCCACAGCATTCTGGCTGAGGGCACCTCTTATCCCTATCTTGGAACTTTCTGTGTGCACCTGCCTACCTGTGCCCCCAGCGCTCCCTCCCTGTAGCTGGAATAGCCCAACGAGATGCCCAAGGCTCCAACAGCCACAAGAGACCGAGGCAAGCCGGGAATGATACAATGTCATGAAGAAGGTACACATGCATCTACAGGGTCTCTTCCAGTACAAGGCCTGAGTTCTGAGGCCAGAAAAGGAAGGTGGCATCCCTAGAACTAGTCCCTACAGTTTACTACTACCCAGACCCATGGAGTCCTTGCACAGATGATGCACTGGAAAACTGGCCCTTTTAGGCCCACAGCTCATGCCCTTCTTGGGCAGAAACCCCGATTTCTATCTCAATTGTACACAGAGGGCTTGATCTCACCCAAGGCCTCAATCATTTGATAAATGCCAAACCTTTATTTCACTTGCTCTCACTAGGACCAGGTAGGACACTGGAAAGACAGGCATCCCTGCTTGCCGATCTAGACCACGTGACAAGAAAGGCAGTCCCCAGCTGTGCCCAGGGACATCGAACATGGACACCTGGAAAGTAAGGTCCCTCTGAGTCTCACCTGATGCAGATCCCCTAAGACCAAATCAGAGATTCTGCTCCAGCGAGACTGCCAGAATCCACCCTCAAGATCAGAATGTCACCTTTGCCACTCTGGCCTTACAGCCAGGGATGAGACCCCAGAGGAGTGAAGGGATTCACGTCAGGGGGCTCAGCACAAGCCATGACGTATCTTTTGGCAGGACCACTGAAAACCAGCAGGCTCTGAGCGAACCCCAGGGCCCTCCTTGTCTCCCACGGTCCCAAGGTCCCTTGGGACAAGCAGCCAGCCAAACATCCTTGCATCCTCCCACTTCCCTGACTCAAAGGCAGACGCCGGCAGAGGGACACAAACATAAACCCCACACTTGTGCCCTCCTCGCCTTTCTGCACTGCCAGGGAGGTTGCAATCGCGTGCTGGCATGCCAGGCTCACACCCTGTGCCTGCTAGGATGCCTGGGGTTTCAGACGGACAGCCTACCTCAGCACAGCTGACATTTACTGTTCGACCATGCAAGTGTGTGCTCCTTCGTGAGGGAGGGTGCTGCCTGACGGGCTTATCCTGGGCAGCACGGGCCCAGGACTTCTCCCGTGTATCCTTCTCACGTGTGTGGAACAAGGCTCCAGGACAGCAGGCTCTCTGTGCCCCCTGCTCCTTGCATCTCTGCCCTTCTCTACAGGACCTTAGCCTCCTAACCACCCCGGGTAATGCCATAGCTACGTCCAACATTTCCATCGTATGGCCCACTCTGCCACAGACTCAGGGGTCCACAGGCAGTGGTTTCAAAGCCCCACCACACCTGATTTGCCCTGGGTGAATACTCTGACCACCCAACCCTCCACCTGGTCCAAATACACAAAATAACATGGTAGAAAAGGTGAACGTGTTTTCTTTTTTGGTCGAGTTGCACACAAGGGGGCCATGCTCTGAATTATCAATGGCCCTCATTTCCCTTTCCCACCCTGGACAGGATCACTGCAGAGATACTAAGACCAACAACCCTCAGTCTGGGAAAGCCTCATGCCTCCTCTTCTCGTCGCTTGGCAGTTCCTCTCCTGACACCTTCATCTGTGCGTCTGCAGTGAACCTTGCACAGCAGGAGAAACCGATCACGGTCTCCTGATGTGACGGAATCCCTGAACGTTCCTGGAATGCTGGACAGTGACAGGGTCAGGACACCACGGCATTGAGTTCCACGACACAGCGGTGGCGGAGGCCTGCATGATGGCTGTTTACCATATTGAGCCGCTTTCAAAGACGTTCTGTTCTTCAGGTGAGAACACATCCCATCATACCCAGTGGCCCAAACCTGTGTGGCCGCGAGAAGCAAGATGATCAACCTAAACCATCCTTCCTATAGTCCTCATACCCGATATGTGTGTTCTGCCAAGAGTACAAAGAGTGACGTCTCACACTGGAAGATTCTGCAGGTAGCAAGTGCTTATGCTCCACTGCCACTGCATCTCTGAAACATTAGAGAAAAGGCAAGGGGTGCTCATGTTCCTGACCATGACAGGCAAAGAGTGCCGTGAACTTGAGAAGGACACAAAGGCCTTTGTAGCTGGGTGTCCAAAGGGCTGTCGGCTCACCCACCGTGGTTTCTGTGCCTGGGACTGGAGCCCAATCTGTGTCTCGGCTCTTCGGCACTCACATATCGCCCCGAGGTCATTTCCTCCAGCCTCGCTTTCTGCTAAGGGTCCTGGCAGCAAGCACCTATTTCCATGTAGAACCTTCTAACTCAGTGAGATCACGGGACATGATTCCCTGGCTTCACTGCTTCTGCTGGCAAGAGTCTATGTCCCTTTCACGAGAACCTTCATGTTTCCACTGTCCATTGTTCCGTCCCCTAGCCTGGATTCCTCTGGCTGCTCATACTCACAAGTGTACTGGCAGGCTCTCCTGTGCATGCATGTGCACACAGTTCCACGTGTGCACAGTCACATCCCTGAGAGGAGATTTACACTTATGCAGAAGTACAGGCTTTCTTGTCCAGGAACATGAATTTGGGTAAGCACTTGGCGTTCTTTCTCCTAGTTACATTCTCTCACAGGCTCGTCGATCCTGTCAGCTTGCATATCTAACTCTGTGACTTGCCCTCAAAGTTAACAAAATCTTGGCATTGTTCATGACACGGACCGGCCTGCAGAGCATCAGGCAGCCCTGGATGTGATGGCGCTTCTCCGAGCTAAGTGACGCTTCCTGCTGATATGTTACATGCACATGAACCGAATGGAGGCCCGGCAGTTAACCTCATGCCGGGAACTCAGTTTCAACTGCAGGGTGGCCAGTGCCTGTAGCTCATCTAGCGTCAGCCACTCACTTCGGCTCCGAGTCTTTCCAGGCCCTGCTCCTCCACTGTCTTCTCTGCCAGCTCCTGGGAGAACCCCTTTTCCTGCTCCTCATCAGCCACAACCTTCATATCCTCCATGACATTTTCCGCCAACAATGGCATTACCATGCGATCCCCGCGTGGTCTCTGTCCACCAAGGCCCCATGATCCTGCAACACCTCCACCACGTAGAGGGTGACACTTTCGCCTTGTGTGCCACCTTGTGGCTGCATCGTCCCAGCCGTGCGCAATATCCGGACGGCAGGCCCCGTGGCCATTGCCCCGTGAGCACCCGGTCTCCCAGCTAAGAATATCCGGAGTCCAGGGATGCTCCAGTCTGCTTCTGGCAGCCTCTCATGATCCTCTTGGACCTGGCTGTGACCCCGAGCCGGGGCAGGTGCGAAGGTCCCAGAAATAATAGCACTGCAAGTGGTGCGCAAAGGCGGCCCGGGCTGCAGTAACCAGGTGGGGCTCGCTAGCTCTTTAGGGCAGGGTGAGAGAGGAATGGTCGGCAGATGGGGCCTGGCGTGTGGCAGGTGGCCCGAGGCTGACGAATGGGGTTCCGGAGAGGCCAGGAGAAGGTGCACGGAGATCATCCCAACACGAGAACTTCGTCTGCTCTGAGACACGCTCAGGCTGCTGGGCCAAATCTAGAC